>NC_135946.1:2062500-2306625 GCF_964058835.1 Carex rostrata | reverse complement strand
TTTGAATTGTCACCTCACTCCTCTCTCTCTCTCTTCTCTCTTCTCTCTTCTCTCAAAACCGGCCAAAAAAATCGAATTTTAGTGATTCATTGATTTGGTTCTTTCTATGGAATCTAAAATTCCTATACTTCATCTAGTTTTCTATATTATTTGATTCAGATCTTTCTATGAAACTGAAAATTCCCAATACTCTATCCAATTTTCTATATTATTTTTATATAATTTCTATAAATAAAAAGTTCAAGATCATCCATGCTATTCTCGTATGACAATCTTCTGTAACATTCTTTCTAGTTCAATATTGCTCACTGAAACCTACGGTAGGATCAAGGTGTCTTGACATACAAATATATCAATTAGTTGGGATGTGTAAATAAAATTACTAGAATTTTGTGTTTTACTTTTTTTTTTCACTTAAAAAAATAGGCTGATTGTATTTGTATTATTATTATTACTACTATTAATATTATTATTATTATAATTTTAATCTTCATGTTTTAAATAATTAAATTTACTTCGTTTTGTTATCTTTTTGTGCTCTGACTTAAAACTTTTGTTTTAAAAATTGATTTTGAATACGTTGATTAAATTTCTCAACTAATTAATTATAAAAATATGTCATATAAAAGTTCATTTGAACTAGACATTGATTTTTGATTTATTTTTTCAAGTAAAAATGCCACTATCGTCATTAGAGTATTTATACTCGGGCGGGTACGGGTACCCCGGGTATACCCGACTCGGGTACGGGTACGACTCGGGTACGGGTATACTCGGGTAGAAGGGTATTCGGGTACGGGTATGGCGGGTATAGTTTTCAAAAACCATACCCTATCCGTCCTATACCCGTACCCGTGTACCCTTGACGGGTAGGGCGGGTACGGGTATTTTTTTTTTTTTTTTTTTTTTTGCTGTTTTTTTTCTGGTTTTGTTTTTTTTTTTTTTTTCTGGTTTTTTTCTTATTTTTTGGGGGGGAAAATCAAATTTTTTGAATTTTGAACTGTGATGAACAGTAACTCGGGTATACGGGTACGGGTACTCGGGTAGTCGGGTACGGGTTTAGTCGGGTACGGGTTAACTCGGGTAGGGTAAACTCGGGTATTGGTCTAAAATAACGGGTCCGGTCCGGTTTTTGCCCGTACCCGCGTACCCGAGTACCCGACCCATACCCGAGCTCGGGCACGGGTACCCTAGCTGGCGGGTACGGGCGGGTATACCCTTAACGGGTTTTATTCAAACACTAATCGTCATGCATGATATCCTCCTATTGTGGTTTGACGATCTTCTGTGGCAATCTTTGTAGTTCTATATATAGTGTCTATCTTGAATCATATTTATACAGTAGGATCTAGGTATACCAATATACAACTATTTGGGATTTTAACAAATATTTTTATGATTTTGTCTTTGCTTCTTTTTACTTATAAAGTAGGACACTTTAATTAAGTCTATTAAATTAAGGATGTTAATTTTATTTTAACACTGCACTAAACTAATTTTGTTTTTTTAGCACTAAACTAATATTGTTTTGTGTAAAGTAAGGATGTTAATTTAATTTTGTGAATAAATAAACACATTTTTAATGTTAGATTGTCTATTACAGTTTCTAAATTCTAAATTATTAACTTCTTTAATACATGAACTTTAATTAGGTTGTGTACATGGTAGCAACAGAGGATCCCAATTTCAACCTCGGAGGAAGAGGAGGAGTAGAGCCTAATTTAAAAATAAAATTATTCCTAATCCGTTATTCAATTACAGTAATTTAAAAAATAAAAATTATAAATTTATATATACAAATATATTTATATTTGTATATAGAGATGATGAATGATAATATGTAATTTTATTCACGGTTATACATATTTATTTAATGACATCTTTTTATCTGTTTATTTGATATGTATCGTATTTGAATAAGACAGGTACATGTAAGAATTTTTTTTATTTAACTTATTAGGTATATGTAAGGATAATTTTTTTTCATTAACATAAAAGATAAGGATATGAAAATAATTTCTTCTGACACCTCTACAATATATGATATATCATGTATAGTGTATATTGATACGTATTATAAATTAATATTTTAGTTTATAAAATTAAAACAGTCAATCTCAGCCGTTTAACATGATTTATTTTTATAGAATATGTATTTGTCAGCATTACAACAAGTTATATATATTGAACGAGAAAGTATGTATGATGCTCATATAATTTATTTTTGAGTTCAATGAACTCCATAATTGTCTAATTTGCTTTAAGATCTTTTGAGGGTAGGGGCAACTTGCCATCCTACTTTTTTGATTAATAAGAAAGTTTTTTACAGGAGTCCAAGTGGACTTATAGTACTAGAATTATATAAATTAATTACAATCACTGCTAATTTGCTTTAAGATCATATGAACGATAATTGATGCTAGTGCATACGAATATTAAAAATGAAGATACAATGCGTTTGGATGAAACAAAGAATAGCTCGGAATAGCAGTTATTCCTGAGTTTGAAATAACAGCTAACTCGAGCTATTCCTTTATTGAGAATAGCATTTTTTTTTTATCTAAACGTGTTGTGTTGATAATAGCTCATTAGGAATAACAGTTATTCCTAAATTAACGTTATTTCTGTGTCATCCAAAGACATCAAATTTAGAATAAATTATATAAACATGAAACCTACTCTAGAGTCATATTGAAAATTGGGACTTGGTAGTTGGTACTTGACACATTGCACCATTGTAGCATTTAATATAATAAAAATAACAGAGAACGTGGGGATGCTTTCTGCCTTGATCTAAGAATCAATTAGTCGACCACTTTTTTCTTTTTTATCATTATAAATAAACGAATCGATGCGCTTTCATCGATCGATCACTGTAATAAATTAAATATTAAAATGATTTTGAAGGTTTACTGTTTACTAATGATGACACCATTGATATTTCTTTAATTTAGTATATGTTCCATTCTGACATATTTAAGGTAATTATATATATTTAATTAATTTGGTTTTGTAATAAATTCATGATTTTTTTTCTTTTTAATGTTTACTATTTACTAATGATCACTGTAATAAATTTCATGATTTTTCTTTTGATTGACTTGATCTCTTCTTTTTCTCTGACTTAAAAACTTTTGTTTAAAAGATTGATGTTGAATACCGTTGATTGAATTTCATTTAAAAATACCACTATGTGTCATGCATGATCCTCCTATGGTGCTATGATGATCTTCTATGGCATTCTTTGTAGTTCCATATATACTGCCTATTTGAATCATATATAGGTATACTAATATAGAACTATTCGGGATGTCTAACAAATATTATTATTATTATTATGATTATTATGATTTTGTGTTTGCTTATTTTTACTTGAAAAGTTGGACAATTTAATTAGAGTGAGTCTATGGTACTATGCATATTACGATTTGTTACCGTGCTACGGCTCTATATTCAAGTTTTCAAATCCTAACGGTCGATCCAAACCGTTCATCTTGTTCTCCATATTAATATGTGTTTGGAGACCAAATTTTACATTTTTTGAAATTTTTTTACTATTTTTTTAGATTTATTGAAAATCACTGTTTTTGGATGGTCCAGAATTTTCAGATCAAGTGATTTTCTAAATATCTAAAAAAATAGTAAATTTTTTTCAAAAAATGTAAAATTTGGTCTCCAAACACATATTAATATGGAGAACAAGATGAACAGTTCGGATCGACTGTTAGGATTTAAAAACTCAAATATAGAGCCGTAGCACAGTAACAACCCGTGATATGCATAGTACCATAGACTCACTCATTTAATTAAGTCTATTATTACTATTTTATCTTCAAGTTCTTTGTATGTATTAATCTATTTTTTCACTCTTAATTACCTCTTTTACTGACGAATAAGATTAAAAAATACCATTGGTAATGTGCTCCAATCATGCTTCACATTATTTTTATTTATTTTTTCTGTTTTTAAAGTTATAATAGTCAATCTAAAAATCAACATGATTTTCATTTAAAATATGCTTGTAGACATTTGTTTTTTTATTTTCTTGAAACTTTTTTATATATTTTAGATAAGTACAAAATCATTATTTTAAATAGTTCAGAATTCTCTGAAAACAGTTGAATAAACTTTAATTACTATTTTTATATTTAGAAGAAGTCGAATAAAGTATAATTTTTCTCTATTCATACTTGTCTTTTGTCAAATATACAGTGATTTCTTTAAAATTGATTATTGTCGATGTTTTATTTAAATTTTGTTTTTAACACTAAACTATGATTTTTTGTGTGTAAAGTAAGGATGTTAAGTTTATTTTGTAAATAAAATAAACACGATTTTAATGTTAGATTGAATATTATAGTTTAAAAAATATTACATTAAAAAAACTTAATTAGGTTGTGTATGTACATGTTATGGCAACAGAGGATCCCACCTTCAAATCTCGGAGAAAGAGAAAACAACACATCTGATATTGGAACATTTTTAACTTAAATTATACTTCCTTAAAAAAAAATTAAAATAAACCTTATATGTATAAAATAGAAATATGAAATTAACCAGTGGTGCAGACAAGTACCGAGATTTTTATTATCAAATATGTTATCTGAAACAAAATATTTTTAAAAAGATTAGAGCGAGACTAAGTATCAGGGGGTGTAAATAAAGCATACTGGAATTAATTTTATTGCTACCATAATAATAAAAAAATTAAAACACCCTCGTTTTAGGAGAATTTCATCAATACCTAGGCCGCAGAGCTAATCTGCGGTCTCATTTAATGAAAATTGAATAGTTAATTCTTGACTTCAGACTGGAGTTCGCAGATTAACAATTTTAATTTTTAATTTTTCTTTTTCACTTGAAAAACATGCCCAAAGTCTCAAATTGAGCCGAATTTTTAGATATGTAATTCGTGTTTGACTGAGATATCAGATATCTCCAAGTTTGTCTATTCTTATTAATTAATAAATATTTCTCAAAATTTGAGTCGAATTTGAGGGAATTTTTTTATAAATCATAAATAGAAAAATAATTTTTAGGGAACCAGCATGATTGTTTTTTTTTTTTTAAAAACCACAAAGACCGAGTGGAGCATTCGGTCTCCACTTTTTTTTTTCTCCAGACCGAATGCTTCACTCGGTCTCACCATTTTTTTCAATTTTTCACAGATTCGGCCACATAAGATCCGAATAATCCTTTTATGTATATGTATAGAGAGTGACTTGAAATTTTAAAATCCAAAAAGTCGATCCGAACTGTTCATCTTGTTTTCCATATTAATATGTGCTTGGAGACCAAATTTTACATTTTTCTGAATTTTTTTACTATTTATTAAGTCACTTCGAAAATTGTTGATCCAACGGTGGCTAACAAAACAGTAAAATTAGCAGCCACCGTTGGATCAACAATTTTCAAAGTGGCTTAATAAATAGTAAAAAAATTCAGAAAAATGTAAAATTTGATCTCCAAGCACATATTAATATGGAAAACAAGATGAACGGTTCGGATCGACTTTTTGGATTTTAAAATTTCAAGTCACTTTATACATATACATAAAACATATGCCACACCGTTTGCCGCACGGAAAAGTTGAAAAAAGTTGAAAAAAGAGTGAGACCGAGTGGAACATTAGGTCTGGAGAAAAAAAAAAGTGGAGACCGAATGCTCCACTCGGTCTTTGTGATTTTTCAAAAAAAAAAAACAATCATGCTGGTTTCCTAAAAATTGTTTTTCTATTTATGGTTTATAAAAAAATTTCGAATTTGAGACCTGTAATTTAAGCCGTACTTTGTCAAAGGTGAGATGCACTTTGCTTGACACAAATTTCAAAGGAAATAAAAAAGTGAAATAGAAATGAAAAAGTCAAACTGAGGTCACAGATTGACTTTACGACCTATACACGAGTGCGTATCCTCTGAGATATCTCAACTTTTGCGTGACCGACGTGTCCGGTGCCTATTCAGGGTGATGTAGGGGTCAGTATTATGTGTACTTCGAGATTCGTGCATAACGTATTTAAACGGTTTGGATTTTTCATAAAGTCACGCAAAGTTTGAGATATCTCAGACGATACGAATTCCCTATACACGAGGCGGCAGATGAGAGAATCTGTATCCTCTGCATTAACTCCAAAGGGAATTTTTTGAGTTAATGAATATTGACCATCTGATATGCTTTAAGATTCGTGCAGATTAAATTCACACTAATATTAAAAAGCTCCATTTAATATCAGACGGTTGAGATTCATTAACTCAAAAGATTTATTTTTTAGTTAACGCAGAGGAATCCATTCCTGATAAGAAAAAGTCACTTTCTCAGTGCAAAGAAAGGTCAGTAATGGATCTGAAATATCTGAATCTACAACTGACAACAGAGTCACTTTTTCTGACAGAAATGGTATCATCTATTATTGGAAACTGGGTAGTCGGCAGTTGGTACATTGCACCATTATTCAATTAGAATTATAAAATAACAGGGAAGGTGGGGATGCTTTCTTCCTCGATCTACGAATCAATTCTTCATTATTATAATAAACGAATCAATGCGCTCTCATTAGAGAATTTTTTTTTATAAACCATAATCAATTTTTTTTTTTTTTTTACCAAACTGAATACCTTTTCTTTATTACGAAAATAACAAGAACTGGCATTATGGTTCCAATTTTTTATTTTTTTTTACCAAACTGAATACCTTTTCTTTATTACGAAAATAACAAGAACTGGCATTATGGTTCCAATTTTTTTTTTGGATTGAAATGACATTTCGGTCCCTATTAATTTTATATTTTTTTTATAAAAAAATGGTGTAGTTATTGGTGTAATATCTTGGACTGAGATGCCATTTTAGTTCACTATTTTTTTTCAACTAGGACCAAATTGGTATTTCGGTCCAATGTATTTTTTTTTCCCTTTTCTGGGCCTCTGTTTCGGCCAGGAACTCCCAGTTTCTGCCCGGAACAATTCCTATTTTGGCCAAGTACCCTCAGTTTTGTCCAGGAACTCCTAAGTTTCGACAAGGAACCCTTAGTTTAAGATTTTTTGTAGTTGCGGGTATGAAAAAATGTGAAATCACTAGTGACCGAAATGTCATTTCGGCCCCAAAAAAAATTTCGGGACCGAAATGGCATTTCGGTTCTTATGGTTCTTGTAAAAAAAAATAATCATGTTGATTTGATAATTTTTTTTTTAATTATGGTTTATAAAAAAATCCCTCATTAGGGGTGAAGACAGTATGGATAATATCCAATCCGTATTTGAAAACTTAGATGTGAATATCTGATAGAGTTAGGCTGGGGTGCTATGGATAGCATAGATGCCTCTATGCTACGGCTCAATATTCAAGTTTTCAAAATTCAAACGGTCGATCCGAACCGTTCATCTTATTCTACATATTAATATCTGCTTGGAGACCAAATTTTACATTTTTCTGAATTTTTTTACTATTTATTAAGTATTTTACAAAATTGTTGATCCAACGGTGGCTGCACAAAACAGTAAAACCGTTGGATTAGCGATTTTCAAAGTGGCTTAATAAATAGTAAAAAAATTCAGAAAATTATAAAATTTGGTCTCCAAGCAGATATTAATATGGAGAATAAGATGAACGGTTCGGATCGACCGTTTGGATTTTGAAAACTTGAATATTGAGCCGTAGCATAGGGGCCACTATGCTATCCATAGCACCCCAGCCTAACTCTATCTGATATCCGTATATCCGTGTAGATAGGGATATTAATATTGTTTTACGTTTCAATTATCTGTATCCGAATAGTAGATATATACCATATATTCCAAAACAATCTCAAGCGATGAATTCGAATCGGACGGTCTCGATCAAAAACTCAAAAGTTAAGTTACTTTAGGGGATTCGGCCGCCGGTGCATAGTCATTAGTCAATAATAAGTTCCGAGTCTTCCTCCAGGTTTCTAGTTTAGTGGATTTGGTCATTATTTTTTTATGTCTCCATGGACTAATTGTTCCTCTTTCTAGTTGAGTATCAAATCCTCTCACTTACGTGGCGGAGCTAGCTACACCATAGCATTTAAAAAAATCATAATTATTAATAAATTTAGGAACAACTTGATTTTTTTTTTTTTTTTTTTTTTATAAAAAACATAAGTTCGAACATGTTATTCGGTATATCTAAATGATAAAGTGGTATCAAATAGCTAGCTTATCGGTAACTTTCAGTTTCACAATATTTTTATGGTTTCTATCAAGTAAAAGAATAAAATTGAGTAACACTGAACAGACTATTCGGCACTGCTTAAATATAAATGAGAGATATCAAATAGCTTGGTATGGGCCGAAATTTTTATTAATATCCAGAAAAAATATGGGATTTCAGAAACCATTCAGGTTTTCGCGTTATTTAGAAATCTACCCAAACCGCATAATTTTTTTGCGGTTTCAGACTTAATTATCGCAAATTTTTTTTTTTTGGTTTTCTAAAACAGCACAAAAATTTGCAGTTAACTAAACCAACAATTTTTTTTCCGTTTTCAATTTTTTTTTTCAGTTTTCAATTTTTTTTTATTTAAATAGAAATATTTATAATTTATTTATTTTTGTATTGAAATATTAGAAATTTTTAATATTTTTCTTTGAAATAGATAGAATACTATATAATTTGATTTATTAGAAAGACTGCTACAAAAAAACCCGGATCAACATTTTTCATGCCGGATTTTTTGCGGCTGTAAGAAAAATTAATATATTTTTATGAGTTATTGGAAAAAAAATAAAAATGCTTGGATTCTGAGTTATTGATCCCGGTTTAAAAGTCATTTCTAGGCAATACAAAAAATATTGTGATCATTCTAGTACATTTAATTTATAAAAAGTTGTATCTATTTTGAGATTTTTTTTTAATAGCAATCATTAAATAACTTAATTTTTTTTTTCAAAAATAGAGACAAATTTTTAGAAATTAAATCTACTAGAAGGATAACAATATTTTTTGTATTTACTTAGAAGTGACTTTTCAACCGGGATCAATAACTGAGAATCGAATCATTTTTATTTTTTTCCAATAACACATAAAGAAATATATTAATTTTTCTTACAGCCGCAAAAAATCCTGCATGAAAAATGTTGATCCGAGTTATTTGTAGTAGTCTTTATAATAAATCAAATTATATAGTATTCCATCTATTTTCAAAGAAATATGTTAAATATTTATAATATTTCAATACAAAAAATAAATAAATTATAAATATTTATATTTAAATAAGAAAAATCTGATAAATGAAAAGAAAATTGAAACCGCAATTTTTTTTTGCGGTTTTAGACTGAATTACCGTAAATTTTTGTTGTTGTTTGGGTAGATTTCGAGAAAAAACATAAAAACCTGGATAGTTTATGAAATTTCATATTTTTTTGAATATTAATAAAAATTTCGTTGGTATTTATATATTATTTTTATAAAAGAAATAATCAAGTTAGTTGCTAATTATATTTTTCTTTAAAAAAATTCTCGATCGATCGCTGTAATAAATTATTTATGAAAACATTTTGTCCGGAGAACAATAGATGAGAAATAATATTAAAATGATTTTGAAGGTTTAGTATTTACTAATGATGTGACACCATTGATATTTGTTTTGGACTTTTAGTATATGTTCATTTCTGCCATTGACTAACTTTTTATTATATTCTCCTCCTCTCCTCTCTGTTCTCCTCTCCTTTTCTTACTGAGCTAATGAAGGAGAGGTCATCTCTCTACCTTCTCTCTCTCTCTGTGTCTCTAATATATGGAATGCATGCTCAGTTGGGAGGATTGAAGGAGAGTTTGATTTGAATTTCTGATTTAAGGTAAATTTAATTTGGGTTTCTAATTTTCATATTAATTTGGTTTCAACTCCAGCAGATAATGTAATCACTTGATTTTCCAATTGGGCTTAATTTTCCAAGTTCATGATTTTTGTTGATATTTTTAGCTTACTAATCACTTGAAATCATTCTTGTTCATGTTTAATTGATACTTGGTTGGTACTTGATTAGTATTGTTTCTTTCTAAAGATGAATTTGACTTGAGAAATTATTTTTGTTTTGATCAAACTTTTCTCTTTAATTTCAGCTTCTGATTCTTTGTAATAAAATCTTTACTATTCTAATAAATGCAAAATTGCAAAGTGGTACTTTTTTTTTTTACCTTACCCAGACTTGACATGGAAGCGTATCCTCTGCGGAGCTTTTAATCTGGTCCGTTGGTTTTGATCGGACGGACCAGATTAATTCTCTGTAGTTCTTAGTTTAAATTTTGAGAATTTTTTCAATTCGAATAAGATCTGATTTAATCCGTCCTATCATAACAAACGGACCCGATTAAAATCTCCACACAACTTAGCAGCATAGAAATCCGCAGAGGATCTTTACTATTCTAATAAATGCAAAATTGCAAAGTGGTACCTTTTTTTTTTTTTACCTAACCCAGCCTTGACCTTTCTGATTCTCTTTATAAGAAATGCACATTAAATTAGAGAAGGACAATGCAATCAACCAGTTAAACTTATCAGTACATGCAAAATTTGGGGAAAAAAATATATCTCTATTGAATAAAATGAATTATCTGTGTATTCATTTAATACAGGTTAAGGGCTCCAAATCAAATCAATTGAAAACTTAAATTGGTACCAAAGATGGGTTTCGATCCATTAGACTGGTACTGTCAACCGGTACAAGGTGGCGTATGGTCTCAAGCTGTAGAGAATGCATTTGGCATGTACACGCCATGTGGCATGCAGACAGTGATCTTGGGCATTTCTCATTTAGTGCTGTTTGGTGTTTGCTTCTACCGGACTTGGCGAATCACAAAGGATCTCACGGTGCAAAGATATACTATGAAATCAAAGTGGTACAGCTATGTTCTCATGATTTTCTCAGCCTTTTGTGTGGTTGAACCGCTGTTTCGGGTTATAATGGGTTATTCAACTATGAATTTGGATCGACAATCAAGTCTCGCGCCCTTTGAGGTTAGTTGCATCTTCAAATTTTTACTGAGATACAATTATTTACTTTTTGTATGGTAATTTCTTTGTTGCTTTACCTTTTTATTGTCATGATATTGCATTAGGGGTGATCCTATTTTCTGGTACCTTTTGTGTCTGGATCCTATCAGATTAGGGGGAATTTTATGTATACCCCTTAAGAATGCGAAACTTACGTATTCCCCCCTCTGAAATTCATAATATCATATGTACACTTCTAAATTTAAAAAAAATCACAAATTCATCCAATTTATTGACTTTTCTATTAAAACTCATTTTTTATTTATAAAGCCAGATTTTTACCCCTTATTTTAAAATAAAAATATGTAGTTTGGGTAAGAAAACTGTTCCATCTTCTTACTGATCGGTTTCCGAAGATAAATGGTTCACAAGTAAGAAAATGAAACCATTTGCTTTCAAAAACTGACTAATTGGAAGGGTAAAATGGGTACTTTATAAATTTAAAATGAGTTCTAATAGAAAAGTAAATAGATTAGGTAAATTTGTAAGTTTTTGAAATTTAGAAGGATAAATATGATATTATGTATTTTAGAGGGGGGAAATTCATAATTTGGAGGTTTTTGAGGGGTATACTTGTAATTCGCCCAATGTATGTTTCCACTTTCGAGAGAGAACTCTCTCATCTGAATTTACCATTCACCTTGTGTAGGTTCTGACACTACTCATTGAAGCTGCGGCCTGGAGTTGTGTGCTTGCCATGCTTATAACAGAAACAAAGATATACATACAGGAATTTAGATGGTACATTCTGTTTGTGATGATCTATGCTTTGATTGGAGAAATTACTGTCTTCAACCTTATTTTCGCCGTCAGAGACTACCTTTCACCGTTAGTAACAACACTTTCTCAGTCTCTCTGGTATTTTGTACTATTTTTATTTTGTATCTTCACAGTAAAATGCTTATTAATTAGTACTTGGTGGCCATCAAATTTTAATAAGAAAAAGCTTCCCACGCACAGATTTACCTTACTACAGTACCAAGAGCGGGAATTCACAGGTTCAAATCCCCCAAAATACATGTTTATTGACAATTATAAATATCATCCAATTAGTACCAAACCGATATAAGTTTGTTTGTTCTTATTTTTTTTACAGTTTCAAAGCTTGGTAATATAAATTTTTGTTTTCTCTGTTCATTTTACAGAACGAGCCTTTATCTCTATATTGCTGAGTTATCATGCAAGGTGGCATTTATTCTTTGATTAATATATATTTTTTCATATGGTATGAACAGTACTGGTACAGATAAGTAAAATTTGCAGTTAATCCCTAAAGAACCTATGCATAAAAATGTGTCCTTATTTTAATTTATTATTACTGAGTAAATTATGTTGAGTTGTTGTTAAAAAGATTTCCTGCAATTACTTACCAGTTTCTATTGTCACTATTTTAACTTATTATTACTGAGTAAATTATGTTTCCACTAATTTTCAGTTCCTCTTTGGGATTCTATTAATGGGACATTTTCCTAGTTTGGAAACATATGCTGGTTATACGCCTCTTAGAAATGAGGCAATTTCTGACGAAACGGCTTATGAGCCTCTTGCAAGTGGAGAAAACATTTGTCCGGAGAGACATGCTAACATTTTCTCCAGTAAGTCATCCAAATATATATATTTTGCTGTTGAAGCTTTTATGTTGTAAAAGATTTTTCTTCCTTACAAAAACATTTTCCTAAGGTTTTGCATACAAAATTCTGCGTGACATTTTAATATTTTCTTTTTATTTTGCACAGGGATATTATTTACATGGATGACGCCTCTAATGCAAGAAGGTTACAAGCGACCCATTACAGAGAAGGATGTATGGAAGCTCGACACATGGGATCAAACAGAGACATTGTATACCAGGTAGATATATGTTACATAAATTGTTTCATCATTATTTGTTTGCTATAATGCCTCCTGCATTGAATATCTCTTGTGCTCTTTCAGATTTCAGCAATGCTGGATTGAAGAACTAAATAAGCCTAAACCTTGGCTTTTAAGGGCACTTAACCGTAGCCTTGGTAGACGGTAATTTCAGTGTTCTCTTAATTTTTGTTTGGTTCGTAAATTTTGTGTTATTGAATTGAAAAGTATATTTATAATTTAAATGTTTCCTTGCTTTACAGATTCTGGCTTGGGGGCTTTTTCAAGGTACAAATAAATTTTTTTATTGAAACTATATCAATTACTTGATGGTTAAAAACTTTATAAGCCATTTAAGAAAGATTATAATCACAATTTTTTTTTCTAGATTGGAAATGATGCTTCACAGTTTGTTGGACCTGTTGTATTGAGCAGCCTCTTAACTGTATGAACTATTTTTTATTATTTCTCTTATGTTTTACCTAGCATACATGTGTTTTTATTATCATGTAAGAAATGTTTTTCATGCTTCCACTGTAGTCTATGCAAAGAGGTGATCCAGCTTGGACCGGTTACATCTATGCCTTCTCCATCTTTGCTGGAGTGGTACAGACATTTTAACTTTTAAAAGTATTTATATATGTTGTATAATGAAAAACAAAGATCATTTTAGTTTGTCATTTTATAATTTTGATTCCTCTTGATGTACTGGTAATAATAGGTGCTGGGAGTTCTGTGTGAAGCACAATACTTCCAAAATGTGATGCGAACTGGCTTCAGGCTCAGGACCACCTTGGTATGAACCTCAAGAGATATTTTACAATTAACACCCTCTATTTTTTGAATTTCAATCTATTGGAATAATGTTATGTGTCTTGGACAGGTGGCTGCAGTTTTTCGTAAATCTCTGAGATTAACCAATGAAAGTCGCCGTAAATTTGCATCTGGGAAGATTACAAACTTGATGACGACTGATGCTGAAGCACTTCAGGTAGTTTTTTTATGCATATATTTGCATGAAATTGTGCTAGAAGTTCAATAATTTTGGTGGCAAATATTAGCATGCATGGTTATTTTCTCCTTTTAGGTATATGCGCAAACTTGATAGTGAACCAGTAAACTTTTTTTTTTTTGAAGGTTAGTGGCCTGAATGCCTATTAACGATTGTATTAATTAACATCTGAATAAGTATTTACAACACTTCAATAAAAAACTTTATTCTAGAAAATAAGCCTCTATTCTTCTCTATTATAGTCTTATTCTCTCTCAATTCTACTATACACTAGAATAGTATTAATAACCAGTAATCATGCAAGTTATCTACAAGTTCTATTGTTTGCTTTATTTTTCAGCAAGTATGCCAGCAACTGCATACCTTGTGGTCGGCTCCATTTCGTATAATTATATCATTAGTGCTTCTCTACCTACAATTAGGTGTTGCTTCTTTCATAGGTGCATTGATGCTCGCCCTTCTCATCCCTATTCAGGTTATATATATATATTTCCTGTTTACAACATCTAACTTTCTTATATTTCAAATATCCCATAAGATTTCTGACCTTTTGTATGCTTACTTCAACAGACAGTAGTGATAAGGCGAATGCAAAAGCTAACAAAGGAAGGGATACAACGCACCGACAAGCGCATTGGCCTCATGAATGAAGTATTGGCTGCCATGGACACTGTCAAGTATGTATATATTTCTCATACATATATATGCATTCTTTTTCATATTAAATTTCTTTTATTTAAAAAAAATATGATTTGTTTCCTCAGGTGCTATGCATGGGAACAGAGCTTTCAGTCTAAGGTTCAAGGAATTCGTAATGATGAACTCTCTTGGTTTCGTAAGGCTCAGCTCCTCGCTGCCGTAAGTTATCTACAAGTTCAGCTGAGTTTAACACCTCTATGATGCCTATAGCTGTAATTACTGATATAACTAGTGCTATATATATATTTTTTGTATCAGTGGAATACCTTTATATTGAACGGCATACCAGTTGTAGTAACGGTTGTATCATTTGGTGCGTATACTCTGCTTGGGGGTGAACTTACACCTGCTAAGGCTTTCACCTCTCTATCTCTCTTTGCTGTGCTGAGGTTCCCTCTTTTCACGCTTCCAAATTTAATAACTCAGGTACACTATATTTCAGAATTAATGCTTCTAAATTTAATCTTCATAGAACATTGGAATATCACATATGTACTCCACTTGTCTTATTTTTCATAAAGTATCCAAATCTTAAAGTAGTCCGCACGAATCTTGATGCAGATCATTTTTTTAGTAATTATTTGGGGATGCAATTTCTGAATTTTTCAATGGTTTTTATATCTTGACATTGAAAACATAAACATAAATTTAAAATGAATATGTTCCTAATTTTTGTGCTACTTTTTCTAACTATAAAGACTTTCTATAATTTTTAATTTTGAAGGTTGTCAATGCCAATGTATCGTTGAATCGTCTAGAGGAGCTGTTCTTGACTGAAGACAGAGTGGTTTTACCTAATCCACCTATTGATCCGATGCTTCCTGCTATATCCATAAAAGATGGTTTCTTCTCATGGGAATCTAAAGTATGATTAAATTATTGCTTGACAAACACTATGTTTATTTATTTATTTTTTAAAATTATAAGCAATGTGTTTCCATAGTCAAGATATGACCAATTGTTTTGAATCTAGATGTGAAATTTAGCTAGTTGCTATTAGAAGCATTCATTTGATGAAAAAAAAAAATGAACCTGAGAAAAAAAATTGAACTTGGTATTTTTAATGTTAAGTTTGCAACTTTGCATGAACTGGTTTCAGAGTGATTTGGTTAAATTGGAAATTGGAGATATTATTTAGCTTTCCCTTTAATTTTAATGGTTGGATTTATCTGCATATTACCCTAAAAGTGTTGGATGTAACTTGCAATTTTAGAGAAGTATCAGTTTTTTTTTTTTTTTTAACAGCAGAAATATAAATTTGTGAAATATGAACAATAACCAATTAGAAATTAACAGGCGGAGAGACCAGCTCTGTCAAATGTGAATTTGGATATACCAGTTGGTAGCCTAGTGGCGGTGGTGGGAAGTACTGGTGAAGGAAAGACATCTCTTGTTTCAGCTATGCTAGGCGAGTTACCAGCTGTGGATGGGTCCCACACGTCCGTGGTTATTCGTGGCACTGTTGCATATGTCCCTCAGATTTCTTGGATCTTTAATGCGACTGTAATAACTGTTTTGTAACATTTTGTTTTATTTACTTTTTCTTTGAATTGGGATTCAATTGGCGGTGATAGAGTTCATTGGTTTCTCTGAAGTTACACAAATAAAATCAAGTAATTCAAGAAAAAAGAACAGATAAAAAGGAGAGCTGAAGTTTGTCAAACAGTTAAAATAATTGACAATTTGGTATTCATATAATTGCTTTGGCAAGTGATGACATATTGTTGAATTTATTTTTTGTTAGTGTTCATTAGTGTTATTACATATTTGGAATATTTCCTTTATATCAGTCTTTTCTAAGTTCTTTTATTTTTCATATTGTTAAAATTAACATCCTAATTAGTATATATTTTTTGTACCTATAGGTACGTGACAACATTTTGTTCGGCGCCTCTTTTGATCCCATGAGGTACGAAAAAGCAATTGAGGTGACATCACTGCAACAGGATCTGGATTTACTTCCTGTAAGTGGGCAGAATTATTCTTCCTAATGAGTCGTATTTATTGCCTAATTTTGTTGTGTATTAATTGTGAATTGTTTTGGTGAGCAGGGAGGTGATTTGACAGAGATCGGGGAAAGAGGGGTAAATATAAGTGGGGGCCAGAAGCAGAGAGTTTCTATGGCAAGAGCTGTGTATTCGGATTCAGATGTGTACATTTTTGATGACCCGTTGAGTGCTCTAGATGCTCATGTTGGTCACCAGGTAATAATTTCTAATATATGATTGTCACAAATGGTAATATTGAGTATGTAATCTGATGTTGTAGTATTGGATTGGTTGTTCTGGTACAAAAAATTACCAGAATCTTTGGGTGAGTTTTTTGGATGAATCTGATTCATCTGTAGAAGCAAAATAGATTTAAATTACCCTAATAAAGCCCCAAGTAAAACCAAAAAATGAATCAGCATAAGTTCAATGTCGGATACTTGTACTGTTACAATGTGCAAATTGATATTGCTATAAAATTTGAATAAAGACAAATCAACCCAACTAAACATCTAAAAGACATGTAAAATAGTAAAATGAATTTGATATTATTTGGATATGACTATAACCCATACAAATTATTATTTATCTTAGGTTTTTGACGAGTGCATCAAAGATCAGCTTAAAAACAAAACCAGAGTGCTAGTCACAAACCAGCTTCACTTTCTACCATATGTAGATAGAATAATTTTGGTACATGATGGTGTGGTAAAAGAAGAAGGTACATTTGAGGAGCTAAGTGAAACCGGTGAGTTATTCAAAAAATTAATGGAAAATGCCGGTAAAATGGAAGAACAAAAGGATGACGAGAAAGAGGGAGAGAAAAATGGTACACATGGAACAAAACTAAATGGAGAAGCAGCTGCTATAGGTAATGTTACGGTTGCAGATAAGGCTGGGGATAAGGCTGGTACGGGTAAGGAAGGGAAGTCAGTCCTGATTAAAAAGGAGGAGAGAGAAAGTGGTGTTGTCAGCGTGAAGGTTCTTTCAAGGTAAGGATAAGTTTTTTTAGTAGAACTAGGTTATACTTAAGCTCACAAATCTAAGCTTAACTCCAAAACATATCAAAATGATTTCAAATAACGAATCTAAACCATTGAAACCGATATATTTCATAAGTGATGCATTTACATGTCAAATTTATAAATTTTCAAATTAATTTAGTATAAAGTCAAGGGGTAAAGAAAATGAGGTTTATAGGTCAATTTCATATGTTCAATTTTCATCGTATTTTGATCACTTGACTTTATACTAAATTAAATTGAATTTTTTAAATTTGACATGTAAACACGTCACTTATGAAGTAGATCGGTTTCAACGGTCTACATTCATCGTTTGAAGTCAATCTGATAGGTTTTGGAGTAACATTCACCAAAAAGTTTAAATTGAATGAAGGTATCTACTAAGTCCTGCAGCAGAGCTTATTGTAACAAAGAATTGATAACCTTAATCTCAATTTCATTATTACCTATATTATTACTGACAAAAATTAAGATTGTTAAGTTCAGATTATAGGAATGCAAGCAACCTAAATTATATTCGCAGATAGAAAATTGTAACATTGTAGTGCTTGATGCAACGAACGATTGTTCACATTTTATTGATTCTTTTTTAGGTACAAGAATGCCTTGGGAGGGTTGTGGGTGGTGCTAATTCTATTGTTTTGTTATGTATTAATTGAAACACTCCGTATCTCAAGTAGCACTTGGTTGAGTCTTTGGACTGATCAAAGTGAACCGAAGGATCACAGCTCAGGCTTCTACAATCTTATCTATGCAGTTATTTGTTTGTGTCAGGTAGAATTTTGTTTTATGCACTATACTATTTGCATTATTTTGTTTTTGCACAACTTTCTGTTTGTTCTCCATTTTTGTAGATGTACTTCTTCATTCTTTTTCCTAGTTTTCCTTAAAAACTCTTCTGAAAGCATAAAATCTTTTCTTAATCTCTTTTTCTTTTAACAGATACTTGTGACTCTTTCAAACTCATACTGGCTCATAGTTGCAAGTATACAAGCTGCTAAAAGGTTACATGATGCCATGCTAAGTTCTATATTAAGGACACCAATGATATTTTTCCACACAAACCCACTAGGAAGGATAATAAACAGGTTCGCCAAAGACCTAGGTGATATTGACCGAAATGTGGCAGTATTTGTGAACATGTTCTTGGCACAAATTTTTCAGCTTCTATCGACTTTTGTTCTTATCGGAATTGTCAGCACCATGTCTCTCTGGGCCATTATGCCCCTCTTGATTTTGTTTTACACTGCCTATCTCTACTACCAGGTATCGATCTATTGCTTAAGCTACTTTTTTGTTAATTGATTTTGTTTCTTTTTTACTGTTTACAAAAACCTTTGTTGAAATAGTACCCTACCATTGTGATCAGTTGGTGTCGTAAAATTTAGAACATTGCTAATACTTCTTGTTTAATGGCAGATATCACTATTTTTCTGTAGTTTTTAATTTTGTAAAAATTCAATTTTATTATTTTGCTAAAATGCCTTCTTGTGATTCTTAGTTAACTACATGATCGGAGTTGGAAATAATAACAGCAATAAAAATAAGTCCGCGTCAAATTTTGTATCTTTTCTTATATGAATACGAGCTTTAGTTTATTTCTTTTTTGTATGCTTTTTTTGTCAGACCACATCACGGGAGGTAAAACGGCTGGACTCCATAACTCGATCTCCAGTCTATGCTCAATTTAGCGAGGCCTTAAATGGTCTCTCGACAATTCGAGCATACAAAGCGCATGATCGCATGGCTGCCATCAATGGTCAATCAATGGATAACAATGTTCGTTTCACCTTAGTCAATATGGGCGCGAATCGATGGCTAGGTATCCGGCTCGAAACCCTAGGTGGCATTGCTATCTGGTTCACCGCAACATTTGCAGTCATGCAAAACCAAAATGCCGAAAACCAAAAGGCTTTTGCTTCTACCATGGGTCTTCTACTTTCATATGCCTTGAATATTACAAACTTGCTCACTGCAGTTTTGCGGTTGGCTAGTTTAGCTGAGAACAGCTTGAATGCAGTGGAACGAGTTGGGAATTACATTGATGAAATCCCCGAGGCCCCACCTGTCATAGAAGGGAAAAGGCCTCCTGTAGGTTGGCCATTAAGTGGAGTAATAGAGTTTAAGGATGTGTGGTTGAGGTACCGCCCGGAGTTGCCTCCAGTTTTGCATGGTATTAGTTTTAAAATTGAAGCAAGTGAGAAGATAGGGATTGTGGGGCGCACTGGTGCGGGAAAGTCTAGCATGATCAATGCACTTTTTAGAATTGTCGAGCTGGAGAAGGGGTCAATCTTCATAGATGGTTGTGATATCTCCAAATTTGGGCTCTGGGATCTGAGGAAGGTATTGGGTATCATACCACAGTCTCCGGTTCTCTTTTCAGGTCTGTATTTTTAATTATGAGGATGATTCAAATGCCTCCATAACTTAATATAGATCATATATAACAGTTTTATTTTGATATTTAAGTTTAAAATTTTAAGTTATTTATGTTTAAAAAAATGGAGGTATGATAGATGCACAAAAAGTGAAGGCATTTGAGACCTCATCTTCAAATATTTCACTCTTTGAGGGTTAATTGCTTAGATGTTACTACTTCCTATTCCAATATTAATTACACTTTGAATACTCAAGGCTTAATGCACAGTACCATGACAACTATGTGCAGGATCGGTGCGGTTTAATTTGGATCCATTTAGTGAGCACAACGATGCCGATCTTTGGGAGTCCCTCGAGAGAGCACATCTGAAGGATGTTATTAGGAGGAATCCTCTAGGCCTTGATGCTGAGGTCCTTCATTTTTTTATAAAAAGAACTTCAATTACATGAAAAGAAAATTAGTGTGTGAAGTACCCCTAATTTTCACTGTACTTGAAAGAAAAATTAGTGTGTGAAATGCCCCTAATTATTGTTATGATAAACTATTTGGTATATTTCTTGTAAACCAGAACCAGGTTTAGTTGTATGGGGGTAAATAAAATCACAGAAATACCATGACCTAACTATTGAGTACAATATTAAATGGTGCAACATATAGGTTTCAGAGTCGGGAGAGAATTTCAGCGTGGGGCAGAGGCAGTTGCTCAGTTTGGCACGTGCATTGTTACGTCGAGCGAAGATACTAGTGCTTGACGAAGCAACCGCAGCTGTTGATGTCAGAACCGATGCTCTGATTCAGAAGACAATCCGAGAAGAGTTCAAGTCTTGCACTATGTTAACTATTGCACACCGTTTGAACACTGTTATAGATTGTGACCGCCTCCTTCTCCTCAGTGCTGGCAAGGTAGAATACTTTTCTCTTATTTTTCGCTTTCAAGGGTAGGCATGGTATTTAGCTATTTCTTGGAGGTGCAATTTAAATTATTCTGAAAGATAAAGAAAAATAAAGTGAAATGTACTTGTTTGCAAATAAGTTAAACTCTTATATGAAATTTGTCAAAGACTGTAGAACGACAAACTCAATTTCTTGTATATGTTGAAATGAGGAATATCAATTATGGTGAAACTGGTATATACCCATTGCTTCTAATTAGCGTTAATCGAGTATACATAGAAGCAGCACAAAGTTAATATTTCTAGAGAAAGGTCATAATTTAGTTCGTATTTAACTTGTAGGTACTGGAGTTCGACACACCTGAGAATCTCTTATCGACTCAAGAGAGTGCCTTCTCAAAAATGGTACAGAGTACTGGTACCAGCAATGCTGAATATTTAAGGGTATACTATTTCCCACTTTGTTTCTTTGTATCTCATACTTGACAACTTCTACTAAAAATAAATAAATAAATAATCCTTTGTAAATATATGAAAAAAAAAATCAGGGTCTAGTACTTGTCAGTGAAGAGGAGAGATTGAAAACGGAGGAAACAAAGCGACAAGACGGGCGTAGGATACGGCTGGCAACCACAAGGTGGGCCACAGCAGCCCAGTTGGCACTTGTCACAAGCCTCAGTTCTTCGCAAAATGAGATTCAAAATTTGGAAATCATCGATGATTCAAACATTGTCAATAGAACAAAGGATGCGGTGATAACTCTTCAGAATGTTTTACAAGGAAAGCACGATAGCGAGATAGATGATACTTTGAATCAGTATCAGGTCCCACTTGACAGATGGTGGTCATCTCTCTATAAAGTTGTCGAAGGTATTGTTTCTCTTCATTTTTTAGAGTGAGGCTATTAAACTATGCATAGCTCAGATCGGTTTATACTATCACTTCATATATTCGTTTTTAAAGTTTAAACTGTCAATCGGAACTGCTCAATGTTATTTCCACATGAAAATGTACTTGATGACTAAATTTTACATTTTTTATTTATTTTTTACTATTTTTAATATAGGTAGAAAATCACTTTTCGAATGATCTAGAATCTTTAGATCAAATGATTCTCTACCTATCTAAAAAATTTCTGAAAAATAAAAAATTTGGTCTCCGAGTACATTTTACATATAGATATCATGTTGAGCGATTTGGATTGACTGTTTGAACTTTAAAAAAGGAGATATGAAGCCATAGTACGGACCAGTGTGCGCTATGCATAGTACCTTAGCCTCACTCTCATTTTGAACAGATTTTGAACCTTTGGCTTTGGAATAAATTTATTAATATCCCTATGAAATCATCACTGTTATTTGCAAAAGAAGTAGCATTTCAAATGCCCTTTTATGTAAGAAATAAACACATTTCTGTACTAATTTCATTTAAATTATACAAATGACCCTTCTTTTCTTATTTTTATGGGGTTCATTTGCAGGATTTTATGTGAAATTTTAGCCATTGTGGGACCTTGAAATTTCATCAAATTTTAAAAACCATTAATGGGAATTTTTTGGTGGTAGATCAATTCTTATTTGGTAGTTGTTTCACACAAAGTACCTCCAAAAGTATAAAATTATGTTTGAATAGATCATATTTTATGCATGCAGATTTTTTTCAATTGAGGGTTTGTTGGGAATTTTGCTAATTTTAGTTCTATCTTTTTCTTTCTTTCAGGTCTTGCAATGATTGGTAGATTGTCAAGTAACAGGATTGAGTCACAATCAAGTATTGGTTATGATAATAATACAATCGATTGGGACAAAGCGGAGATGTAATTTTTTTATTACTTATAGAAATATAATTACACATTTAATATACTACACTGCCAGTTTTTATTGGAAATTTGTATTAGGAGATTTTACTTCTGAATATGATGTAAGAAATTTTGTTAGTATTCACGGTTTTGCAAAAATAATGACGAAAAGTTTGAATATGTTGTGTGTCGTGCTGTGCCATTTTTGTTTCCTCCTTGCCATTCTCAATTCTATTATTGTTACTAATAATAGGAATGGATCTAGATTTTCTTTTTTTTTGGGGGGGGCGGGGGGGTGTTGTGGCGGCTATCGGGGTCAAACCCATTAGCTAATCATAATTAATACTCTGATCGATAAAATTTGAAGAAAAAAAATAGATTAAGTTATATAATTTGTACCTTAATGTGTACATACAATTATAAAGAATTGAAGTAAATTAGGACTTCGGACTTTTCTGAGGAGCCAAATTTATTTTTAGTGAGGTGTGTGTGGGTGTGCAAAATTTTGTGGATATATATATTTTCTACAGAATTTCAAAATTCAGGGAAATGTCTCGCTTGGTTCCGCCCTTGACCAACACTTGAAGAAATCTTACAATTCAAAGACAAAAATTGGGTTGATTTTCAAAATAATTATTTCAGAATCACTTAAATGTAGAGATGTAAATACGTACCGTGCCGTGACTAATCATGTAGTTATTTGAGTGTCATACCGTGAGATAACCAAGTCATATTTTAACATATTATTGTAAAATGGACCAAAACGGAGAGAGTGCCGATCAAAGGTCCAAATTTTGGGCACGATTGGAGCATGAATTCTTGAGCACTTTAAGCCTTGCTCTAGTTTAATATATATTACGAAAAAAATATGTTATTTACTATTATAATTATATAATAGTGTGAATTTTGATATTTTTAATAATACTTATATATTGTTTTAATAAAAACAATTAATATATAAAAACGGATATAAATATAGTTTAGATTCGTATCCAATTATTTTTCACCCCTAGCTAGTCGATTCTTATCGCCATGGCCAGGGGTAATAAATGTCATTTATTCTGAAGATAAATATTTTTTGCACGAGGTTCTTTGCTTCTGGAGGCATGATGTATCAGTCCCTCTTCGACTATTTTTTATTATTATTTCTAGTCTGCATGATTTTTTCATGTTTCAATGTTAGGAATAGAACCAGGGTGTTCTTAAGTTCATCAATTTTTTTTATAAATTCAACTTTAAATTTTATCGGATTAGTTTTAAATGATGAATTTGAATTGTTAAAATCTATTTATCTTACGAGTGATGTATCTACATGCAAAAAATTTAAAATTTTGAATTAATTTTGTATAGAGTCAAGTTCTAAATTTATTTCAAATAATATATATATATTTTTTAGAAGTTGATTGAACAAAACACTGCTGGCTAGGATTTGAGAAAGAGAATATGTGCCAATAATAAACATGATATTGTTCAAAATCAAGAGGTTATACAACATCCTACACGATTGGAATTATGAGGTGTTTGATGGACATCAGATCAAACTTTGTCTGATGCTTGATCGGATCCGTTCAATCTGCTTTAAGAATTGTGCTAAAAATTTAATTTAAAATTCGCCCGCCAATCTAAACAGACAAATTTAGATGCAGATTGAACAAATCTGATTAGACATTTGGATTGAATCTGAATTAATGAGCATCAAAACTTCCCTTTAATTAATGGCCCAGCCCACCCATACTTCAAGCCCAAAAACTTCTTTTTCACAATTTTTGAAAATAACATAACATAACATAACATAACATGATTTGTAAAATGAACATATTTTTATTTTCAAAGTTCAAACAGTCAATCCGAACCGTTCAACTTGTTCTCCATATTAATATGTGCTTGGAGACCAAATTTTACATTTTTCTGAAATTTTTTTCTATTTATTAAGATGAGTACAAAAAATATCAAATTCAGACCATTGAATTTTGTACCCATCTTAATAAATAGTAAAAAAATTCAGAAAAATGTAAAATTTGGTCTCCAAGCACATATTAATATGGAGAACAAGTTGAACGGTTCGGATCGACTGTTTGAACTTTGAAAATAAAAATATGTTCATTTTACAAATAGGTCCTTGTATGCACAGAAGCATTTGCCTTTATGAAATCATGTTATGTTATTTTGAAAGAGGAGGGTTTCACTGCCTCAATTTTTCATGCCTCCATTGAACCTTCAAATCTGAACCATTCATTAGTGATTTGATCAATTGACTGGATTAAAACTCTCAACAGCCCAAACAATTATCTCAATTCGCCTCCAGTGCTACCTCTCTTCCTATCTCTGTACCCCCTCGCGAATCCTCCTCCCTCCGTCTAGCCCTCGACCTCATCTCCGTACACTACCCTCCTCTCCTGCCCCCACCCGAGCAACCCCCGCCTCCACCCTCCTCCCCTCCGTGCACATTGTCCCCATCCTCTCCTCTCCTAAGCACATCTTTCGCTGGCTAACTCCTCTCACCCCTCCCCTTTGTGAATGAGAAATAAGAATGGAACGATGGGTTACAACTTCTGCTCTTGAATTTAGGTCCGTACAAGCTATTTGTTTGTTGATTTTTCATTTTTGCTATTTTTTTTTTCCTGAATGCAAAAATAAGTTGCAAAGTTTTCAATTTTGTTTGCTATTGACGTATGGTAAGACCGTATTGGAATATGAAAATAACTACCAATTGGAATAAAGCACATACATGGTTTGATACATACAGCCCGAGAAATCCAACGACAAAGTCATTATGTTGAGCACGAACTATTGGATCCATGCAATGATAACAATCTTTTTTTTGCCTTGTAAAAACATTCTTATTCTGAAAGTAGTCAACTTATTTATATGAACATGTCAATCTGTTTGTTTTTTAATTGTATGAATCTATATGCATTTGTAACAAGAATTTATTTTTACGCACTTGTATAAATCTCTTTATATGCATTTTGTATTTGTGTATGTGGTATAATGTAAAAAAAAGATAAATGAGTTTGTGAATCTATATGTGTATGTGTATGTCATAATTCATGTAAACTCATAAATTGTGAATTTCACACTAAATTCATGTAAACTCATAAACTAGCCATGAGATCACATGAATATTGATTTTTCATGTTTAAATTGTGACGATCCAACAATATTTATATGGCTATAAACTTTATAATTAAAATCTGATAGAGTCTATTGATAAAAATTATGAAACCCAACCAATATAAAAATGTATTTAAATTTGAATAATAATAATAATTAATTGAAGTAATTAATGAGCCTTACTAGAATCAACAATTTAGAATGACCATTATTGAGATAATAGAGAAAATCAAGAAATTTGAAAAGAACAAAACAGAACCTTAATTTTGAATTTGAATTTGAATTTTCTTTACATTTTAAAATTAATAACTAAAATCATATTTTACATAGTTGTATAATAGATCAGACACGACAATTACTTAAACTAATTTTTCGAAACATATTAGTTTTAATACTTTCATTCCGTTAAGAATTATAATAATTACCCAGTTAACTAAATCCAGCCATCAATGTTCAAGATCAGACAACCAAAAAAATGATTGCAATAGATATAAATTAATTGAAATAAATTATTTTTGTAATAAAAAAAAATTGGTTGCCAGTGTTTTCAAGAGTTTGAGTAGAAATATATTTAAAACCAATTATTTAATTGAAATAAGAATTTGTTGATTGCAATAATAATTTGGTTTAAACTAATATAACAGTAAGATATTACAACCACATTATTAAAATAACACGCCTCGACCACTCTACGAAAAAAACATATTCCGGTAACTCTACAAAAAAAGAAACGATTTACGTAATTTTATAATATTTGTAATGTATTAACGCTTTAATTGGTTTCTTTATACCACTGTTAATAAATATCATTTTTTTAAAGAAATTATTTAGTAATCTTTCGATTATTGTGTTCAATATGCTGTAATTTTTATTGTGTTATAAAGTAATATATAGTGTTGGATAAGTTTATGATCTAGGATTTATGAAATCACCTACTTTAGGAAAACAAAATCAATTCCATAGCTATACTGGCAATCAAGACTTAATCTAGGTTATTCAATACTGAATTCTTTTTTAGATAATTAGTCCTCAGCTGATTTTATGCAATGGGTGCATAAAAAATTTGAAAATCTTCAATTATTAACTTATCATTGTCGGTGCACTACAGTCGATACTACAACCTCCAAACATAGAATAAATAAATAAAAAAATAGTTTCGATATTTATTGTTCATTCCATGCCATTTAACTAATTTTAGCTGTTGTAGACTAATCATTTAGGTTTTTTTAGTTTAATTAACAACTCCTTTATGTTAACTAATTAGCATGTTGTGGTTACACTCTTATATATGTTATTTCAATATATATAATATCATATTTATTCATTTTTTTTATATCTGTGTGTAAATTTATTCATTTTGTATGTCTGTTTGTAATTTACATATATTTTGAGATTGAAATATTGTAAAGAAATTTTATGAGATTAAGTGAGTTCGACCTCCAATATAGTTCCTTTCAAATCTATATGATGATGGATAAATTTAGGCATGTGATATATAATGGATATGTGTGTGTGTATGTCGTGCTCCTTTGTTGTTAATTGGAACTCTTTTATTTTTAGATAAATTTCTATGTTATTAATTAATTTATTGGTCCAATATTTGCTGTACAATAATCTCGGTTGAGTATTATGATAAAGTTTTAAGCTTAGTTTTGGTTTATTATTATTATTTTTTTATAATTTGTTGTTTCATATATTTCTACCAAACTCGTTCATTGGTCGATTAAAATTTAAAATATTAAGGTGGCCCAATAACTAGAACGACCCACATGTAACCATGTAAAAATTATCAATAAAAAGGTTTACAATAATCGAAAATTGAAATGACAACCCAACTGAAATGTACACAAAATAATAAAAGGTTTATTAATTATGTTATCAATCCGTATCAGATTTGTTTTCTGCACTTCCGAACAAATTTAATTCAACTCAAAAAAGTGAGAATCAAGTAGATGGAACTTCTAAATTAACATGTATAGTTTGATATAGTTTTATGCTTCTTTAATTGGGAATATATTATGATCAATTTTATATTATTTTTGCTATTCTGATAATTAATTCTGTAAAAATTTGTATTATATTGAAGTAATGTGATTCAAATCTTATTTATTTATTTATCCGGACCTACGAAATTGTAAAAATTTGGAATCAAACTAAGGCTACAAGACTAAGCTAAATTATTAGTTTTTTTTTTTCTAGTTTTTAACCATAGTGTTAGGTTTGATTGCATATTTATAAGTTCAATATTCAAATGACGCATATTTATTATTTTGCACTCTTTGATGTTTTTTTTTTCTTGTTAATTTCTTTTGTTCCATACAAAAAAATTTCAATACATCGTACTTGGCCTAACAAAAGATAGTTGCACTAGTTGTTCGCAATTCCATTTATCATTAGCTTATTATTGAATTTAATATATTAATTTTACTATATTTTATTACTTATTTATGCAAATGTCATATTATCTAAGACAATTAAATTTTTCTTAGATATATCACCCAAAAAGCAGAGCGTGTCTGTCCAGCTTGTACTATGTACATTTTATATTTTTAAAAGGTTTATATTTCTAATCATTTTATGCATCAAATAAGGTGTATAAAATTTATTGGTCACTTGATTTAGATAAGTTGACATTGGCGATAAAAGTCATTTTCAATGAGCAAAGTATTATAACTTATTAAGAAAATTTATAATTGTAAATTTCAGACTAAATTCATCTAAACTCATAAACTAGCCATGAGATCACATGAATATATTTCTTTCTCATGTTTAAAGTGTGACGATCCAACAATATTTATATGACTTGAAACTTCATAAATAGTACATACAACATGGTTATTTAGAATTTAATATCTGATTGAGTCTATTGATAAAAAAAAAATTTATGACACCAAATTAATTTAAAAAATTGTATTGAAGTTTGAAAATAATAATAATTAATTGAAGTATTAATGAGCCTTTCTAGAATCAACAATTTAGAAGAATAACAACTATTAAGATAATAGAGAAAATCAACTTAATAGAAAAGAACCACAAATTAACCTTAATTTTGAATTATAGTTTTAATTTTATGTACAGATTAAACCTAACTACTGAGATCTTATTTTAATTAGTTATGTAATTCAACCTAACTACTTAAACCCACTGTTGAAGAATATTAGTTAAATTTAAAATCCTCAAATTCGATTAATTATTATATTAATTACTAATATATTAAACTCTTTCCAGCAAAAGTCAACATTATAAAAAATTGTAAACAATTAATTACTACGGACACCATTACTTCTTATACTATTTTTTATTTCAGTTAAGTAAAAAATTTGTTCTAATAGGTATAAATTAGTTGTAATAGAACCTTTTTTCTTTCACTATGTAAAAAATTGATATTATTTGTGTCCTTTGATCAAGGGAATCGAAAGGCATAACTTCTATATTTCTACTTCAAAAAAATATATGTTTTATTTATTTGTATATATTTTATGCAAGGCTTACTATTAAAGGTATACTTTTGACTCTGTTTGTATTAATTTATAGTAAGGAACTGATCCAACCAATAAAATGTGACCACATATTTTTGCTTCCAATTTTTAGTGGTTATTGAGAAATTGTTGAAAGCTTGTGAGAAATTGTTAATACAATATAAATAATATTATTTAAGCTTTAGAAACTTCAGAGAAGTTAGAAACAAATTGTTTAAATAATGTATTTACATATGATAGATGTTCTATAATAATAATATATATAGTATCTGTACATGCTGGTGCTTAGGGAAGAGGTGTAATCTAAGAATTTTTGAAGGGGTTACCATGCTGTCTGACATGGTGGCAGATTGGATTATGCGAGAGGCAACGCTATGGGAAAGACTCTGTTGATATATATATGTAATTAGGTAATTAAGTTTCTAAGAATTAGTAATGTTCAAATAACTTGAGATGAGAGGATGTTTGTAATGGAGATTTTGTGCATGGTACCGTATACATGGCGTTGTGTGCACTGTATGCATGGCACTGTGCCTCAGAGGCTTCAGATCTATCAATCACCATGCAGGATGTCCATCAAGCGACACAGACTGCATCAATAATCGTGTAACACTGATCGGCTTTCTTTTAACATGGGATCACTGACAAAGGGACCTACTCTGTCATTTATCGTTATATCCAATCTGACGCCGGGGTTTCGTTTCTATGCTCCAAGATTCGTGTACAGATTGGAATCTTTCCCTCGCGTAAAGATCAAGGGGCTTAGATCGCGTCAACACGAGTGTGAGCGTAGATGAGGTTAGGAGTTTACCTCTGACATCCCTCTACATTGTGTAAACATGAGACATTTTTATATGGAGGCCCTTGCATATATATTTGTCTAATTATATTTCTCACTAATTCCAACTTGAAACAGTGGATTTTGTATCAAGATATCTTGATACAAAATCAATTTTGGAGAAATATCTCGGCCAGGCTAAACTTGGAGCAAGACAATCAGCACATAAGCTTTTGAACAGTACCAATTTTCAAAAGAAAACAAAACTGGTACGTTCAAAAATCTTTAAAACAAAACAAATATATATATATAATATAGAGAGAGAGAGACTAATATGCTTTCGGTAGCATATGGGCCGAAATGCTACCGGTTCAAATTTGAAATTTCAAAATCCAAAAAGTCGATCTGAACCGTTCATCTTGTTCTCCATATTAATATGTTCTTGGAGACCAAATTTTACATTTTTTTTGAATTGTTTTACTATTTATTAAGCCACTTTGAAAATCATTGATCCAACGGTGGCTTCTGATTTTACTGTTTTGTTAAGCCACCGTTGGATTAGCAATTTTCAAAGTGGCTTAATAAATAGTAAAAAAATTCAGAAAAATGTAAAATTTGGTCTCCAAGCACATATTAATATAGAAAACAAGGTTTACAATAATCAAAAATTGAAATGACAATCAAACTGAAATGTACACAAAATAATAAAAGGTTTATTATGTTATCAATCCGTATCAGATTTGTTTTCTGCACTCCCGAACAAATTTAATTCAACTCACAAAAGTGAGAATCAAGTCGATGGAACTTCTAAATTAGCATGTATAGTTTGTTATCGTTTTATGCTTCTTTAATTGGGAATATATTCTGATCAATTTTATATTATTTTTGCTATTCTGATAATTAATTCTGTTATTGTATTATATTGAAGTAATGTGATTGAAATCTTATTTATTTATCCCGACCTATGAAATTGTAAAAATTTGGAATCAAACTAAGGCTACAAGACTAGCTAAATTATAAGTTTTTTTTTTTCTAGTTTTTATCCATAGTGTTAGGTTTGATTGCATATTTATAAGTTCAATATTCAAATGACGCATATTTACTATTTTGCGCTCTTTGATGTTTTTTTTCTTGTTAATTTCATTTGTTCCATATAAAAAAATTTCAATACATCGTACTTAGCATGCATAACAAAAGATAGTTGCACTATTTATTCGCAATTCCATTTATTATTAGTTGATTATTGAATTTAATATATTTATTTTACTATAGTTTATTACTTATTTCTGCAAATGTCATATGATTTAAGACAATTAAATTTCTCTTGGAGATATCACCCAAAAAGCAGAGCGTGTCTGTCCTGCTTGTACTATGTAAATTTTATATTTTTAAAAGGTTTATATTTCTAATCATTTTATGCATCAAAATTAGATGTATCAAATTTCTAGCTCACTTGCTTTAGATACTATGATATGATATTGGCGACAAAAATCATTTTCAATGAGCAAAATATTATAACTTATTAAGCAAATTTATAATTGTGAATTTCACACTAAATTCATCTAAACTCATAAACTAGCCATGAGATCACATGAGTATTGTTTTCTCATGTTTAAAGTGTGACGATCCAACAATATTTATATGACTTGAAACTTCATATATAGTACATACAACAGAGTTGTTTAGAATTTAAAATCTGATTGAGTCTATTAATAAAAAAACTATGACACCGAATTAATTTAAAAAATGTATTGAAATTTGAAAAAAAAAAAACTAATTGAAGTTATTAATAAGCCTTCACAGAATCAACAATTTATAAAAATAACCACTATTAAGATAATGGAGAAAATCAACTTAATATAAAAGAACAACGAAATAACCTTAATTTTAAATTATAGTTTAAATTCTCTCTACAGATTAAACCTAACTACTGAGATCTTATTATAATTAGTTATGTAATTGTATTATATTTAAGACTTCATATTACTTGAACCTATGTTACTCGGATACGTCTCATTGGGATCCGTATCCGTATCGGATACGGATACGCATCCCGATACGGCACCGATACGTGTCTGATATGCCATTTGGCGTATCCGCCTATGTGGCGTATCCTTACTCTCTTGATACGGGTTGACTTGCAGTGATACGCCTCCGACACGCATAGATACGGTCGGGATATGCGGATCCGAATAATTTTCTAGTGCAGAAGAGCCGTAAACCGCGCATGAACCACACATTGTACCGTGCACCGCGCATGGACCTAGCAAAAACTATTTTCTAGCACCAGGGAGATTCGAGATTCGAACCTGGGTCATTTGGCAAGACCCACATAGTACTTAACCACTGCACTACATCGCTTTTGTTGTTCAAAGCTAGTAACTAATATATTTATTATATATTTAGACTACCCGAATTTTTTATATTTAATACAAGTTTAAATTAATAATATAATTAATATAATAAATAATAATATATATAATAGACGTATCGTATCCTTGATTTTTGAAAATTGTCGTATCACCGTATCCGTATCATATCCGATACGATACCTGTATCCGTTTTCATGTAAACATAAACTTGAACCCACCATTGAAGCATATTAGTTAAAATTAAAACCTTTGAATTTTGTTAATTACTAGAATATTAAACCCCTATTAGCAAAACTCAATATTAGACAAAATTATAAAAAACCACAATATTAGTGGCCCACTATCACCGTAAAAAAAAGTAAGACTCATGTCGCTCTAAAAAAAAATGAAACGAATTACGTAATTTTCAAATGTTTTAATATATAAATGTTTTGATTCATTATTTTTTTATACCATTTTTCAATCTTTAGTAATCTTTTGTTTAGAAATAAAATCTTTAGTAATATTTTTATTCTTATGTTCCGTCTTAAGTAATATTTTTTGTATTCTAATTTAATGTAATTATGTGCTGGTTAAGTTCGTAATCTAGGATTTATGAAACATCATACTTTAGATTTCCAGTAAAACAATTGTGTAAAAGATCTAACTCTTCAAGTTTTTACAGGCGACAGTGTTATAATATTAATAATAGAAAGATATATAGTTAATAAGATTAAGACCCATGGTGTAAATTACGACATTCCGTTTTCTCATTTTCCTCTTCATTTGTATGTTTAATAATTACGGTAAATAAGTATTGAATAATATATTATATATATATATATATATATATATATATATATATCACGAGGAGGGATCAAGTTACAACAATTTTTGAGTTACAACAAGTTACAACAACTATTTTTTACATTTTCAAAGTCCAAATCGTCGATCCATTTTTTGGAATATTTTTACTATTTATTAAGATGGGTACAAAAACTAGTCAAATTCAGACCATTGAATACCCATCTTAATAAATAGCAAGGTTCTAAATAGCGATTATAGCGGCATAGCGGGGAGACAAAAAAAAAAAACTATTGCGAATAGCGTAGCTATAGCGGAAGCTATCACACATAGCGATTTTCCCTTTCAAACTTTATATTCTATATTTCTACTAATTATCAATATAATCAATATTAGAGAATTGATGTAACAATTAAATGACAACTAATTTAAGTCTATACTTTTTATCAATTACGCAAATAAGAATGAAAAAAAATCTAAAAAGTAACATTATTTAATAGTTTATACTTCATGGTATTACATATTATAATAGACAAAGAGCAATTAATTTTATAAGGTAAATGAAGTCAATATACATATTTAAACATTTTATAATTATAATAATAATCAAAATCAGCTTTCAATTGAAACGAACGATAATAATTTTACAAACGAATACTATAAAAAGAGTAATCAAAATGAATAATTAGTATTTCAATATTTCTCGATATAGAATGATAGAATAAATCACAAATAAAAATAGAAGCATATAGTTTGGTTTAGTATACTTATCGTAGAAGACCATGTAGCATTAGAAATAAGAATAGAAGTACAGAAGTCCATATAAATTGCAAAAAAAAAACCATGTAGCATAGCGGTAGCTATAGCGGGTCTCATATAGCGGTAATAGCGGTCAACTATTATAGCTATAGCGGTCGTAGCTGAGTTAGCGCAATTTTATCTCATAGCTTAGCGTTTATGGTCCGGAAAAGCTATAGCGCCGCTATAGCTAGCTATTTAGAAGCCTGATAAATAGTAAAAGAATTTCAAAAAATGTAAAATTTGGTCTCCAAGCACATTTTATTGTGGAGATCATGTTGAACGGTTTGGATCGACGATTTGAACTTTAAAAATGTAGAAAATGATTGTTGTAACTTGTTGTAACTTAATCCCTCCTCATATATCACACCCATGAGTCAATATATCCATATCCGTAATGGTCACAAAGCTCAGACTTATACCCATATCCGGCCCATAAGCCGATATATACACATATCCATATCGGACACGAAGCCCAACATGAATCAGTATTGGCAGGTAACCTGAGCTGGCACAGCACATCATGTTTAGCAACTTTAAGGTTGTTATCAGAGTTTATGTGCTCCGCAAATGGGGTTAGGATTTAAAATATGCAAGTTTAGCGACCTTGAGGTCGTTATCGAAGTTTATGTGCTCCATATGTTCAAGATTAAGATTCAATTGGGCATGGTTTGGTCCCAATTAGGTTTTATTTTGGTTTAAGATATGATTTGGATTCAATTGGATTTGATTCGAATTCAATCGACCTTGATATAGGCCCAATTGGAGGTTATATAGGATGTATAGACCTTGATTTGGGAGTTATTCTCTTCAATTTGGGCCATGAGGAGTTCATATGGACATGATATTGTTTTAAATATATTTTAATTGGATTCAATTTGATTGAAGGATCGATTTATAGTTAAAAAGGATCTATTTGTGAACATTTTCAAGGTTCAGGGACTTATTAGTAATTTCCAGAAGGTATTTGCACTAATTATGGTACTTTCCAGGGTCGCATAGGTAAAATGGCTGCTTCAAGGGCCTGTTTTGGGGTTTTAAATGTCACCAGGGGCCTCTCAACATACATCAAGGACCCACTCTATGAGAACTGCAAATTTCAAGGGTTCTTGGCGCAAATAAACCTTCAGATCTATCAATAACCGTGCAGGATGTCCATAGTCAAAACAAGAGAGAAATCTGAAGTCCAATTTTGGGGCACATGAACATTATCAAAGTCAGAAAAAGCAACAGGGTTTTGAATTGCGTAATGGTGAGAGAGAGAGAGAGAGACAGCGAAGATTAGAAAGAGGGAAAGGGAAAGAAAATTTTGGGCCACATGAACATTATCAAAAAGATGACTTCAATGCCATGTAAATAAAAAATTATGAGAATTTTAAATGGCTGCGATATTGTCCTTTCATTAATTGTGTTTTATGGCACATCTCAAGTCCAATTCACAGACATCAATTCCCTTCGTTTGACTAATGGTGGCGTCCACCTTCCCTTTCCAGCCGATTTTGAGGAAATTTAATTGTTTTATATCATTCAATCATTGCCAATCTTCATAAAAAGAAAAAAAAATGAGTTAATTTCTTTCATTTCTATTATTAAATTTAGTATTTTGAGCGCTACATATGACTGTTTAGTTTCAATTCAAACCTTCTTCTCACCTCCTCATTAACCTAAACTTTTTTTCAGTTGTGTTCATAGAGAAACTTTCATTAGTAAGCAAAATGAAAATAAATTTATGCGGTTTAATCAAATTGATCATACTAAGTTTGATCGAAAATAAGGACTTGAGATAATCAGCTATGTACCACTTTGTTCCAATCAGTACTTAGAGAAAAACACATTTACTATCTCCTCTTTACCATCTGGTGTCATTTGACACCGATGGTGTTTGTAACCAGAGGCAATATTGTAATTACTTTCAACTTTTTACCAACTGATGGCGTTGATGGGCCCCTCCTTTGCCATGGGTTATTTTTATTCTACCTTTGGTTTTGAGTATCTCTGTGATATTGGTTGGGTTGCAAGCAGTGGTTTGCTAAACCCGTTAGGGGTTGAACCCGTTTTGCCCGGCCCGTACCCGTTACCCGTGGTACCCGTACCCGTTGCCCGGGTACAAACGGGTAGACGGGTAATAAACGGACCGGACAACATAATTTTGAAAAAAACCCGTTGTACCCGTACCCGTCTACCCGCCAACCCGTACCCGCCTACCCGTACCCGTCTACCCGTACCCGTACCTGACCCGTTACAAAATTTGAATTTCAAAATTTTTTTGGCGGCACCCTATAGAATTCAGATCCAGTGCAATACCTGACTTTGTAGAATGAGATCTGAGTCATCAATTTTAATTTGGCATGAATCTCAAAACGGACCCCTATATCTAAACTCCATCTGGGATGTCTTTTAACTTGGCACGAATCTCAAAGCATAAAAATTCAGAAAAAAACAGAAAAAAAAAAAAAAAAAAAACCCGCCCGTACCCGTCAACCCGCAACGGGTACGGGTAATAAACGGGTAGGGTAGTGGTTTTGGGAAAACTACCCGTCTACCCGTTGCGGGTTGTACCCGTACCCGTCCTACCCGTCTACCCGCCCTACCCGTTACCCCTAACGGGTTACCCGGAACGGGTCACGGGTAACCCGTTAGCAAACCACTAGTTGCAAGCAGTGGCCAAGCTAGAAATTTTGTTAGGGGTAGCAAAATATATAGCTACAAAAGAAAATTCAACATAACAAAAATTATATCATCAATCAAAATAAACAAAAAGTCAAGATAAATAAATGAATATCAAAGGTTCCAACTATGGCAAATTTTTATAACAAATATTCTTATGAAGATGAATCAACTTTATAAGAACAATTAGGGCCTAAGCTAGATTTGATTTGTTGTGATCCTTATAAAGATGAATCAATTGGAAATTTAGGTCATGTCTTGTAGTATCTATGCATTCTCTATTGACAAATTTAAAGAAAAAAATTACTAATCAAAACACTTTATAAATTACTAATAAATATTTACAAGGGTTATATAAATGCAGACATATTAGAATGAGCCCGGTCCAAAAAAGAATGATTTCCAGGAGTAGGCAAATGCCTTCCCTTGTATTGTTGGGGGTAAAATAGAGGTAAGCAAATAAATGGATCACAAGAGAAACCAATATAATAAGCAAGCACAAAAAATTAGAGATAACACAAGATTTTATGTGAAAAAACAACGGAAGTACACAGTAGAAATTCACTAAATCAAACAGTCTTACAAGTATAAGAAAATTAGAATTCTCAATAACACAGTTTTACAAGTATAAGAAAATTAGAATTCTCAATAGCACTCTCTCACACACTCTTTTATAAGTTTCTAGAAGAAGAGAACAAAACTCTAAACAATGCTGAATAAAGAGGCAACAGAGATAGAAAGCAGCTTCAATTTTCATACTCACGAAATGGGCTCAATTAGAAAGGTTGCGGCAGCAGCTTCAATTAAACCAATCAAGCTAAATCACCATCGGTTTGTCCTTAGTTCCGATAGCAAAGAATTGATTAAAGCACCTTTAATTAACAGAAACGGTTTTCTTAACTTTGCCGATGCAAGAACTGGGAAGCTGCTTCAATTGAGATAACCAAAATCATTTCCATCGGTTCAATACTCTACCGAAAGCAAAAGGCCAAATTATTACTATCGGCCGAAATTCCTGCTGATAGGAAATGAACCAAGCAGCATTGGTTAAATTCAAAACCGATGGCAAAGGTAAAACGGGCTGGACCCACTAATTGTCTTCCAACCAACTATCTCTTCTTTGAAGACAATACTCATCCTTGATCTCATAAAGACTGTGTTATGCTCCAACCTATCCTTTAGGTAGAGCCCTTAACAGGACCCACCTTGTCACAACTAACTTCAAGCTTCAAAGACGGTAAGAACTTTGTAAACATGTCAGATCTATTCTCACTTGTATGGATCTTTTCCAACAACAATTATTTATTCTTAAGCACATAACATATCCAATGATAACGTATCTCAATATGCTTAGACCTGCAATGGAAAGTATGATTCTTGCTCAAATGAATTGTACTTTGACTATCGCAAAATAACACATACCTTTCTTGCTGAATCCCCAACTTATGAAAGAACTTCATTCACAATAATTATTTACATACTTCTGTGATTGCGATTTATTCAGCTTCGGTTGTGGAAAGTGCAACACACTTTTGTAGTCTTAATTATCATGAGACAACACCATTCGTGAAATTAACCAAATAATTGGATGTTGACTTTTTCGAGTTAACATCTCTGGCTCAATCAGCATCAGTATATGCTTTCAAAACTGGTTCCCTAGCCTTGTAACAAAGACTACTAGTAGTACCGCGAATGCACCTAAGAATCTATTTCACAGCATTCCAATGAACTTTACTAGGATTAGAAAAAAAATGACTTAGAACACTTATGACATTAGCAATATCAGATCTTGTACACATCATTTCACATAATTGACCCTCCACTGTCACAGTTGCCATCATACCAATAATAATGTCAGTTTCGAATTTCTAATTTAGAAACTTTTCTATTAAACCATTATTACAAGATGAAGTAGAGACGACGTGAAAAAGTGAACACATGTTTGTTAGAATCTGCTTCCAACCAAAAGGTTTAATTTGAGGGACATACACATGTTCTTTCACCCTTAAACATAAATAAAATAAAGTCGACATCGAAAGAATTTAGTGACAATTTGGCACATTTCATACTATTCTTGTGGCACTTTTGTTACCGGCAAAGGTATATATGACTAAATTGTGCAATTTTATAGGAATAAATTTATGTGTGCCATTAATCATCCCCTAAGAACTTTTCTTCAAGGTACTGAAACTCGGAATCGGAATCGGAATAGGATTTTTAACCGCCGAGTCAGAATCGGATGAATCGGCCGGAATCGGAAGAATCGGATCGTCAACTACATGTGTAAGATATCCTCACATTTATGTACGAAGTGCAAGATATCCTCACATTTATGTACAATTATTTTTAATGATAATACATAATTATAATTTGTGCGTAAGTCAATACTTTCTACATAAGAGGTCACACGTTTGTTCAAAATATGAATGATGATTCTTTATAAATATTTAAAGATAAAAAATTTGCTCTCCATCTTTATTTTAAAAAATAATTGAGGGAGTATATATACATGAATCTGTCTCCGACTTCATGGGTCGATGCTCAACGTTTCTCTAAAAAAAATATTACTCCGTAACAACAAAATTTGTAAGTTTAGCTCGCAAAAGAAATGGAGAACAGGCTACAGCTGGTCTCATCCATACATATTTTTATATTAGAGCTACGTACATGATATTTAGTGAATACGTCAAATCTGGCCAGGTCCATTGAGTATCAGGTTAGGCCGGGTTAGCTTTCCTGTCAGGCTAGGCCGGATGGACATAACTGAGTCTGAACAAATTTTTATCCCCATACAGAACAAACGAATTTTAAAGGAATAGCAGAAAATTTGAGACAGTTGTATTTTGTATAAAAGAGAAAAATGATTGAGAGAAAAATTAACAGAACATACATTCAATGGACCTGTTCAGTGCACAATACACGACAACCAATTGTGCATTTATATGATGAGAAAAGCAATGGGTAAAGGACAGGGAATCGGCTGATTAGATTGATACTGTTGGAAACTGGATCCAATCGAAATGTGATGGAAAAACAAGAATATAAATATAATATTGGAAACTCCAAGAGAGTTGTTAAAATATCAAAATCTCTTCCTCCACTTGAATTCGGCTGAATACAGAAAGGTCGTTCCCTTCCACAAGTACAGGCCAACGACTGCACCGGCCTAATTAATCCACACAGACAGACAAAGAAGAACTTGCATCTGACAAAAGACATTGGGATGTGTTTCACGAAAACAAAGGAAGAACGGGGTCCACAGTTAGGTGATCAAGATGGCTCATGGCGCAGGTTAGTGGCCTTGATTGCACTCTTGCCAGGAGAATGTTCGGGGGAATTTAATCATTTATAATTTCCAATCTAGTAATCAGCCTTTCTGTAGATCTGGCCAGTATGGGAGTTGAAGAATCAAGATACAAAAATTGAGTTTCTTTTATCTTTTGCTAGAAAGCTCAATAAGTCTAAACAGGCTTAATCCGAAAGGGCACTAGAATACGTTGATATAATAGAATATAGTCATGAATCATGATCGCAACTAATTACAACTTCTAACTAAAATCACACATGACTTTATTGATGCACACAATGACACCAGTACATAAGTTGTACAAATTTGTAAATGCACACAATGACACCAGTACATAAGTTACACACACAATGCTGAAAAAAAAAAAACAGAAACAACAACTGCAAATACAAGTAATTTTAAGCACAACTCCAAGATGATTTCCCTTCGTCTCAGCAACTTCTAAGGGTGGTATTCTTCATTATTGGTATCAATGATCCCCGCATGGTATAACAGAGCCCATAAATGCGTGATGAACTCAGAGCCATTACTAAGCTGCTCAATATGTGCCCTGATAGATCCTGATGGAGCGATGTACAGGATCAACTCTGACCAGAAATCAGCCATCAACTTCCATCTCTGAGCATCATCACGTACTTTCTCAGTTAAGGAATGTGCCAGCTTCGAGCCCCGATGAATAATTTTCTGATCACCATCTTTAGAGTTCATCAACATGCTGTGCTTTTTATCCATTCTGCGTACCCCTCCGAAAAACTTATGAGTCTCACCAAATATTTCCTTAAACATATATTTCACCGAATTGCTGGTTAATGGTAACAGATCAGGATGAAAGGCTACCAAGTAAGCACAGTAATTGGACAAGTCAGTTGCAACCTTGATATCTTTGTTGCCTCCGACATTTACCAGAGGAATTGCACATAAGCTTGTTGCTACGTGCCACACCATTATAGTATGAACTGGTGTTTCAAGATTGAGTGTCCATTTTAGTTCTTCAAAAACAATCGCCCTGTTCCTTTGAAGAGCTGCCTTACCATTTGTACAGTCACCACGGCTCTGTGCTAGAGTGTCAAAAATTGCTTCCTTCACATCTAGGCTGAGTTTAACTGATTTACCCTTTTTCAAACCTGGGGGAGGTGCATTTATTTTTGACCCTTCACAGGTTGAAATAAGTGAATACCACCGACCGGAACTGTATAGGTAGTTCTTGCCGCAATTTTCCAACAACGAGTATTGTCCGAGGTTATTCTTTATAGAGAGAAAGTATCTTGGCTTGCAGAAAAGTGCTAAAACCTGGTAACAAGTTGAAATGTTTAAGAATTTGTGATCATATATTAATAAATCATGTAAAAATTAAATTCATGTAACTAAATATTTTGATAAATCGGTAGGCTAACAGCACATAAGGACATAGAGAGAGATAGATATTTACCTTGTGACCAAATAGCCAAGGTTGTGCTTCATGTGAATTAGCATCTGAGGAAACCTGCTGATTTGTAACAAGTGAAGAGTTTCTTGTGACGTTTCGACAAATCATTGTAACCTTTGCCCAGTCGCAAAATACATATGTGAACACTTCAAAAAGCTCCATCAATATTATTATGATTAAGAGCATATATGTTAAAGGTTTATCAATCTCGTGATTGTTAACGAAAAGGTAAGAATTGACAGTGTTCCTGTTGTACACATTAAACACTTCAATTGCAAACCAAAGAGTTACACCAAGCATTCTGACAAGTAAAACTAAATTCCATACTGGAAAGCCAAATGCAAATCCAACAGGATACCTTGTGAAAGTTAAGTCGCGTAGAAAACCGAGCTCAGTTTTTATTACCCGAAAGACTCGGTCTTTATCCTTCTCAGAGAGAAGCCCATTAAATATAAGTTGCTTTGTCTTTGGTTGTTGGGCCTCTGCTGCAGGATACCTGAACTTTCGTCTTCTCAAAAGTTTAAACAAAGCAAATGAGAGGCAAACATCTTTCATCCCCCCATTTTTATCAATAGAGGGGTGTAAGAGACCCTTGTTGCAACCCCAAACCCTTTCCACGGTAACAATGCCATCATCTTTAAGATCAACCTCTTGAGAGTAGTATGGTGCTTTGATCTGGGAGTCAATTTTCTCTTCACCCATCACAAGGTACTTGTACCCTTTCATGCTTGCAGGGTCTGTTGCATCACTCGGGTGGGTCAGTTTGTGCTCGTTCTTCATATATTCAGCAACTAGGTTACTGTTTTCAAGACCATATGCCCTATCCGCAAACATGTAACTCACGATTTGGATCAAGAACTTAGCAAGAACTAAAAACATAAGAACCAAAAGTTGGTGATGAAACTCATTACCCTTCCTGTATATGAATAATATTACTATTGCGTAGATACTGTTGTATAGAGAGCCACACTCGCGTGACCTCCTATCAGCAGCTCTCTCGAGAAGTGAATAGGATGAAATGGTGCAGACATTATCATATGCAATGATAAGTATCACAACCCAAATCAAGTAGAGGTCATTTATTTTGTCTTGCAATAATGCAACAAAGCCCAAGGCTTGCATGATCATACTATAGACTGGGTTGTTGGCCAACTCGGGGATCTTCTTTAGGAAAAAGTTGCTATGCCACAACCTGAACCGTGTAACAACAACTAAAAAGGTCACAAACAGCAGGACCGCCGATACACCAGTGTAGACATCCATGAGTACCATATTTAATAAGGTTTTATCGATCGGCTCAGAAACCGGTGGCTGCACCGGTGCAGAACTGGAATCCATGTATGCTCTCTTTATTAGTGTCTGTGTCTGTGTTGTGAATTGAGGTTAGAGATTTGTGTTCTCTCTTATGGTGTTGAGAATTCTCAGGGAATTAAGCTTTAGCTAGTTAAGGGTAACATAAATGTGTTTGTGCTGAGCATTTGTTTGAATGAAATATCATTGTGTGCCCTGTATATTTATAGCAATCTTTCAAGAACATGAAAGATTTGGATAGGCCCTACACAAATAATGCACTACAACAAAGGAGACACTTTTTGCGAGGGAAATCTTCCATTTTAGTTCCGGCTCATTTTATAAAAGGACATGTTCAAATTTTACAACAACGGCTTAATTATTAAGAATTATATATTTACTAGTTAGAAAACAAGCCTGTTATTTATCAAATACAACATATATCGATCTGCATAATTTTAAAAGACGACAAATTTATCAAGCTTTCTTAGTCGTGTCCTAGCTTTATTATTCATTTTGCCTATGGAATAACAGAGTTGATTAAATATATCGAAAAAATAATAATTGTATAATCTAGTAGAAAATAATTTCATGACAAACAAATGACAGCATGTTAATCTATAATAATTTATCAAAAAGCTAAAAAATTTGTTGGTCTCATAATTTAAGTGAGTAATTTCCCTGTAGTATTAACAAGAGATAAAATATCTCTTCGCAATTCATATCTTAACACTCTTAACAATCAAATTTCAATGATTAACTCTAAATTAGTCGCGGTTAAAAATTAGTCACTAGTACAGAATAACTCTAAATTTCAATGATTAACTCTAAATTAGTATTTTTTTTTCATTAGATAAACCGGTATGGGTACGGATAAAGGTTATTTCGTACCCGTTGGGTAATAGATAATTATATAAAATAAATTATATCATACGAAGAATATTATGCTAAATATTTTACTTTTTTATTTGAATGTTTTATTATTTTGTTAAGGAATTGAATTTGTTAGAAGAGATATTTGTGATTTTGAATGTTTTGCTTAATAAAAAACTATTACATGGAATTAATTGCATATTTATATTTTAATTTTATATTAGTAATTTTGATTTCATATGTATGACATGATAAGTTTTGATGGTTTATTTGTAAAAATAATAAAATTATTATATTTGTATATAGCTCAAAAACAGTGCACATGATAATGGAAGATAGTCACATTATGTTATAGCACGTGATAAAAAAAATTTTAAGTGACTTGATGTGAAAGATGTGCCTAAAATAATGAAAGATAGTCACGTTACGCAGTGGCGAAACTATAAATTTTGTCAGGGGTAGAGAAACATATATAGTTGCAACAAAAAAATTTAGATAACAAATTTCAACATATATACTTGTAGTCATGTACCCGTATCCGATACGTATCTTATTGCCGTATTAATACTCGTATTGTGTTAAAAATTATTAGTTTCCCTTCTATTTAAAAACATTTATGTGTTGATTAATAATATAATATTTATTGATATATTAAGCCTCCACTATGATTGTATTATAATTTTAAAAATGGACAAACTTAAGTGTATATATATAGTAGTTCTTCCTATCACGTGCACCAAATATCTCAACTGAAGGGAGCACTTAGTTCATCTTTTCATTGTTTTTGTTATCAGCAACTGACAAGTGAATTTAATAGATAAAAATGTCTTCAACATCCAAGACCTATGCCACAGCAAATTCTTTACGCATAAGTTACTCTTTTCGGTACTAAAAAGGGGAACCGAATCTCCTGCACCTCTGGGGGCAGGAAATTCCTACCTCTAGAGTCACTGCCGGTGGGTCTGAGATGGACCCCAGATCAAATATTTAAATTTTAAAAGTAAACCCGGCTCCACCCAGCGGTGACTCAAGGGACAGAAATTTCCTGCCCCTAGCAATATTTTTTACATGGTATGAAACGTACGTTTTTGTGTCACTTTTTTCACTGGTCCCTAATTAACTAATAGTTATACAGGCAGTAGTAATTCTAACTATCTAATTTACTTATTTGGGTCCGAAATTTGAAAGTCCATATCTTTCTATTAATTATGTTCCATACATCATTTTTTTAATATTTTTAGTAAAGTTATATCTCTTCCCGCTCAAATATGTATGAATAATAGGGCTGCTAATGATTAAGGTTCGGCTCAAACTTGATTCGATTCAATGAGAGAAGCAAAATAATTCGGCCCTTAACTCAATTTAATTTTAAAAGAAAAAGCTTGATCGGCTCGGCTCATGTATTGGCTCGATTCGGCTCAGCTTGCGAGCTAGTGAGCCGGCTCGCGAGCCTACTCATTATTGAATCTGAGATAGCAAGGCGTCGCAAGCTGACTCATTATATTGAATCTGCGATAGCAGGGCGGCGATGTACGTCGAAGTTGTAACTTAATTAGTGTAAAGTATTATTGCAGGACACGTTTTCCTCTGTTATTCTTATCCCTAAAATTATTATTGCACGAGTAACTTAATTAGTGTAAAGTATCTGAAAGGCTCTGATTGGCTTTACTGTATACTATGTTCATGTCAGTCATGACACTTTCATGAAAAATTTTATTGTAATAAAAAAAAAAGTTAATATGTGGCATGGTATAATTGGTCCAACATTTTTTATTTTCCTTGGTTTACAAAAAATAACATGATAACAAATAATAATAACTTATTGGTATTAGGGATGTAAAAGGTGGGATACGGATCGGTTAGTGGTCTTACCGTATCCGTATCCATTATAATTTTTTGGATACGGATACGGATAGTCTCGGATACGAATACAGATTAGATATTAAATGTTACAGATACGGATCGGATATTGGACGAATACGGATATTTTCCATAATTAGCTTGTTAGTTACAAAACATCTATTATATTATTAAAATATTAGTCACTAATTATGTCATAGTGTTATATTGTTCATCAAAATATATATCTACAAGCAATTTAATAAATTATTCATGCAATATGCAATTTAATAAATCAATTTAAGAATATATATCACATTTGTTGTGGTTTAAAGTGTAAACGGTCGGATACGGATAGTAAAATGCCTTACCGTATCTGTTATAATTTTTCGTATACGGCTATGGATACAAATACAAATCGAATAATTTAAGTATTTTTTCGGATTTGAATTAGGACCAAATTGGATACTATCCGATCCGTTTACACCCCTACTTGGTATAGCTTAAAAAATGATAACATGATAACAAATGATAAAAAAAAAAATAACATGAAAGGCTCTGATTGGTTTACAAAATTCCTTGGTATAGCTTCATTAAAAAAAATAATAACAGAGAATGGGACAGTGAACCAAGGAATTTTTATTTTTATTTTTTTGAACCAGGAACTCAATACAAACATAACATGATAACAAATAAAAGCGAAAAAACAGAAAATAACATAGGGGTACGTGACATTCAACCAGAGCCTCTGAAAAAAATATCCCAAATGGAGACTAAACACCAATTCTTTAAAAAAAAACAATGAATGAACAAAACAAATAGAGAAGCACCATGCATAGAATCTGAACCATTAGTGCGGAAGAGTTACCCGGAAATGTTCAATCTTCTAGAAGCTGAGTAAATTAAAGACAAATTCACTGGCTTAAAAATAAACTGCTATGTTTTTATATGTAGCGGGTTATAAATGCAGTTAATATGACCCGCATCAAGAATACTTCGCAACATAATCTATAAGTGGAACTGAGATAAGGGGCTCATGGGTCGAATTCGTATCCTCTGAGATATCTCAAACTTTGCGTGACATTATGGAAAATCTCAACTGTTTAAATACGTTATACACGAATCTCAAAGCACACATAATACTGACCCCCTACATCACCCCCGAATAGGCACCGGACACGTCGGTCACGCAAAAGTTGAGATATCTCAGAGGATTCGCACCCTCATGGGTCTCTCCTAAATGGTTGAGTTCTCCTGAACATCGAGTTAGGTCGCGAACTCGCGATGGGCTGAGAGAAGCTGATTTGACAAAATTTAGTTAATAGTTTAAAAATATGGACTGGCTCATGAGTCGGTTCACGAGCTCACGAGCCGAATCGAGTTGAGTCAAGTGTTCACATGAGTCGAGCCGAGTTAAGCTTTTTCTTTCAAAATTGAACTGAGTCGAGTTTGGACTTTTTTTTAATTTTGAGTTCGATTCGTTATGAAATATTGAGTCACTCAACTCATTGATTCGCGAGCCGGCTCGACTCATTAGCGAGCCGCTCAACTCATTGCTAATTCGTGCATCAGTGATATACATATTGTTAAAAATACGACATGATTGAACCCGTGATTAACTAATGGTAGAAATGGTCTAAACAGACTGTATGGCATGATTTATAGTAGGATGATTTTTTTTATTTGTTAAATAAATCAATGATTTAGCATTTGGGGAATTGACCTGTTACAGTCGTTGACGAGCAACTTGATATTATATATATATATAGATAGATATTTCAGTTGACGAGCGTGCGGACAAGTCAGCGATCAAATATTCTTATTTTTAGATAAGACTAACTTATTATAGTTGTCGTTTAGTAATTTGTTGGAAGGATAGACTCGAATTCCACGTATTTAATATTAAAAAGTTTGAGATTCTTCGCGGCGGGCGTGTATATATATATATATATATATATATATATATATATATATATAAAGAGGGTTTCAACAGCTAATTTTTTCCTAACTCATGCTTTATATTTTATATTTTAGTTTTTAAAGTTTAATCTATCGATCCGAAATATTCAGCATGATATTTATATTAAAATATATTTGGAGATCAAATTTTATAAATTTTAAAATAGTTTTCCTATTTTTTTAGAAAAATACAAAATCACTGTTTTTGAACAGTTCGAAAACTGTGATTTTGTACCTATCTTAAAAAACTGTAAAAAATTTTCAAAAATTATAAAATTTCATCTCTAGATAGGCCTGTATAAAAAACTCGCGACTCGTGAGCCACTCGAACTCAGCTCGGTAACGAACTCGCTAACAACACATTCATTTAAAATTCGAGTTAGTTTGACTCGAGTTGAGTAACTCGTGAGTTAAATGAGTTGATTTCGAGTTGGACTCAACTCGCTCATTACAACTCGTGACTCGTTTGATTAATGATTTCCTTCGTAATTTTTGAAACATTTTATTTTCCCGACTAGATGTGACTAACCCAAGTTGACCCAATTCATTTCATTTGATCATTTTGTTGTGGATTATTTATAAATTTAATATTTACTTCTCATATTATTACATAACAACAATCATCAGTTCAAATATTCAACATTTCAACACCTTAAATGAGTTGACTCACGAGTCACAAGCCAACTCGAGTTACTCGTGAGTTGAATTCGAGTCAGCGAGCCAGCTCGGCTCAATATTCTCAACTCGAGTCAACTCGACTCACTATCTTCCGAGTTGAATTCGAGTTGTCCATAACTCGAGCTAACTCGGCAGATGCCCTATCTCTAGACATATTTTAGTATTTATGTTATATTGAGCAGTTTGAATTAATAATTTGGAGTTTGAAAATTAAAATATTAAATATGATGTATGATGAGGTATGAATGACATGAGGTATTGCCGTATTGGAATCTCACTCTCCATATATATATATGAGTAGAACTAGGGTGTTCTTAAGTTCACCAAGTCCTTTGGTGAACTCAAGTCTAAAACTCATCGAATCGGCTTTAAACGACGAATCCGAACCGTTGAAACCCGTCTACTTTACGAGTGATGTGTCTACATGTAAAAAAAAAATTTTGAAATTAATTTTGCATAGAGTTAAGTGTTCAAAATACATTCAAAAAATGAATGCAATATTAAAATTAATTTATTAACTTTCTAATTTTGACCGCTTGACTTTAAATTAAATTAATTTGAATGTTTAAAAGTTTCACATGTAGACGCATCACTCGTAAGGTAGGTGGGTTTCAACTGTTCGGATTTGTTATTTGAAACCAATTTGACGGGTTTTAGACTTGAGTTCACCATGGAGCCTTTTCAACTTAAGAAGACCCTAGTTCTACTCTCTCTCTCTCTCTCTCTCTATATATATATAGAGAGAGAGAGAGAGAATGGCAAAGCTAAAAACGTTTTTTCCTGGCCCCAGGAACAAACGACTCGATTTTCTAATTTTCAAAGTCCAAACAGTTAGATGTTTAATCTATATTAAAATGCGCTTGGAGATCAAATTTTATATTTTTTAGAATTTTTTTACTATTTATTAAGATGGTTTGAAAGTCGTTGTTTTTATTAAAATTCTGCACCATTAAAAAACAGCAACTGTCAAACCATCTTAATAAATAAAAAATTCCTAAAAATGTAAAATTTGGTCTCCAAGCACATTTTAATATAGATTAAACATCTAACGGTTTGGACTTTGAAAATTAGAAAACCGAGTCGTTTGTTCCTGGGGCCAGAAAAAAATGTTTTGAGCTTAGCCATTCTCTCTCTCTCTCTCTCTCTCTCTCTATATATATATATATATATATATATATATATATATATAGGCTGTGGCTAATTTCTGCCAGTGGTGCTGCCACTGTTTTTTCCATTTTTTGATGTTCAAACGACAAATCTAAACCGTTAGATGTTTAATCTATATTATAATCTACTTGGAGACCAAATTTTACATTTTTTGGAATTTTTTTACTATATATTAAGCTGGTTTGAAAACCACTGATTTCAATGCTGCAGAAATTTACTGAAATCAGCGGTTTTCAAACCAGCTTAATATATAGTAAAAAAATTCCAAAAAATGTAAAATTTGGTCTCCAAGTATATTATAATATAGATTAAACATCTAACGGTTTGGATTTGTTGTTTGGACATCACACGGCTAAATATAGCCCCGGCAGCACCTCTGCCGAAATGCTGCCAGCAGCAATTTAGACAGACCCTATATATATATATATATATTGGAATATGCTAGCATGCTATGCATAGCATAGAGGGTCTCCGTGCAATGGCTCAATATTCGACTTTTCAAAATCCTAACGGTCAATCCGAACCATTCATCTTGTTCTCTATATTAATATGTGTTTGGAGACCAAATTTTACATTTTTTAGAATTTTTTACTATTTTTTTAGATTTATTGAAAATCGCTATTTTTTTATGGTCCAGATTTGCTGAAAATAGTGATTTTCAATAAATCTAAAAAAATAGTAAAAAAATTCAAAAAAATGTAAAATTCGGTCTCCAAACACATATTAATATGGATAACAAGATGAACGGTTCGGATTGACCGTTAGAATTTTGAAAAGTCGAATATTGAGCCGTTGCAAGGAGGCCCTCTATGCTATGCATAGCATGCTAGCATATTCATATATATATATATATATATGAAAATGCTAATATGCTATGCGTAGCATAGAGGGCCTCCGTGCAACAGCTCAATATTTGAGTTTTCAAAATCTTAACGGTCGATCCGAACCGTTCAAAGATAAAGTGATTTTCTACCTATCTAAAAAAATAGTAAAAAAATTCTAAAAAATGTAAAATTTGGTTTGCAAGGATATGAATATATTCATATGGAGATTATGTTGAACGGTTCGGATTGACCGTTAAAATTTTGAAAACTCAAATATTGAGTTGTTGCACGGAGGCCCTCTATGCTACGCATAGCATATTAGCATTTTCATATATATATATAGAGAGAGAGAGAGAGAGAGAGAGATGGGCTATGGTACATTGCAATGCATAGGTATTTTTGTGCATTGGACCATAAATTACCGGATTCAAAGTCCAAATGACCGATCCCAACCGTTCATCTTGTTCTCCATATTAATATGTGCTTGGAGACCAAATTTTATATTTTTTGGAAATTTTTACTATTTATTAAGCCAATTTGAAAATCGTTGATCCAATGGTGTCTTTTGATTTAAAATAAAATCAACAAAAAGAAGAAGAATATAAATTAGAAATAAAAAATAATATAAATTGAAACGTGCGTGTGAATTTATATTTCTCTTATAATGTGTGTGTCTATATCCTGTCACAGTCCTTGACGAGCAACTTGATATTATATATATATATATATTTCAGTTGACGAGCGTGCGGACAAGGCAGCTATCAAATATTCTTATTTTTAGATAAGACTAATTAACTTATTGTAGTTGTCGTTTAGTAATTTATTGGAAGGATAGACTCGAATCCCACGTATTTAATATTAAAAAGTTTGAGATTCTTCGCGGCGTGTGTTGATATATATATATGAAGAGGGTTTCAACCAATGTTATCAGAACCGAACTGGACATCGATCCGGTAAACCTCCGGGTCAATGGTTCACTGGTCGGACCAGTGGTTCAACCGGTTCAACTGCTGGTTTTTTGAAACGAAAGCTACTTGTAACATGAATGCCGAGAATAATATGTACTTGTAGAAAGTTAACAAAACTAAGTCAGTTGTTTAAACATTTTCTATTATGTTAGTTTCATGCTGATGCTATTATGCTATTTTGTTGACTATAATTGCTAAATTTCTTTAAGTTCAATTTTTCCTGGTACATTGAATCATGCCTTAACATATTAGCTCTCTCAGATTAAATAAAAAAACCCAAGAAGCATGGTCCAATCCCCACGAGCCTTCCTGTACTTGAGTTTAGAGTCTCCTGTCCTAGATTTGGCCTCTTGACAAAGTCAACTCCGAGGAATGCATTCCTTTCTTTCTCAACTCTAATGACCAAGTTCGGGATTGACGGCTCGGACATGTTTTCCTCATCTTTATTTAGGTGGATGCAAGACATTATCGTAAGAAGGCTAGTTTTCCCATTTCCACCTTTGCTGTTTGTTCTTTCCTCGTTGTCGAATCTGATCGATCTTATCTTATTTTTGCGTTTTTAGATGGGAAGAAGACCCCTTGACCCATCTAAGCTTGGTGCACATGACCTGTTGAAGGGATTTGTTAGTGGTTTATGTGAACCACGTTTAAACATTAAAATATCAAATAGAATAGTGGAAATAAAAAACTAGCGACTCTGTTTTGAACCGGATATTTGCGTCGGTTTGATTTAGCGAATTTTTAATTAAACCGGCCGGTTAAACCTCTTTTGACTGGTTCATTAACTGAACGATATTTCTGAAGAACCAAACCGGAGAGCTAACTGGTTCCGGTTTTTTCCGGTTAAACCACCGGTCCGGTCCGGTTCTGATAACACTGGTTTCAACAGCTAATGTTTTTCCTAACTCATGATTTATATTTTATATTTTAGTTTTTAAAGTTTAATCTATCGATCCGAAATATTCAGCATGATATTTATATTAAAATATATTTGGAGATCAAATTTTATAAATTTTAAAATATTTTTACTATTTTTTTAGAAAAATACAAAAAATCACTGTTTTTGAACAGTTCGAAAACTGTGATTTTGTACCTATCTTAAAAAACTGTAAAAGGTTTCCAAAAATTATAAAATTTCATCTCTAGATAGGGTTGTATAAAAAACTCGCGACTCGTGAGCTACTCAAACTCAGCTCGGTAACGAACTCGCTGACAACGTTTTGATCATCTCTAGATCATGTTGAACTCGGTAACTGAACTCCAAGCACATTTCAATATGGAGATCATGTTGAGCGGTTCTGATCAACGTTTTGAAATTTAAAATCGCAAAATATGAGTGTGAAGTAAAATAGTCGTTTCACTTCGCAACTCACCGTAGCTCAACTCTCTCTCTCTCTCTCTCTCTCTCTATATATATATATATATAGAGTTAGGCTGGGGTGCTATGGATAGCATAGCGGCCTCCCGTGCTACGGCTCAATATTCAAGTTTTCAAAATCCAAACGGTCGATCCGAACCGTTCATTGTTTAATCCATATTGAAATGTGCTTGGAGACCAAATTTTACATTTTTTGGAATTTTTTTGCTATTTATTAAGATGGTTTCAAAATCGCTGTTTTTATTAAAATTCTGCACCACTGAAAAACAGCGGTTTCAAAAATGCTTAATAAATAGTAAAAAAATTCCAAAAAATGTAAAATTTGGTCTCCAAGCACATTTCGATATGGATTAAACAATGAACGGTTCGGATCGACCGTTTGGATTTTGAAAACTTAAATATTGAGCCGTAGCACGGGAGGCCACTATGCTATCCATAGCACCCCAGCCTAACTCTATATATATATATATATATATATATATATATATATATATGAGGAGGGTTCAAATGCCTCCATTTTTTGTGCCTCCATCATGCCTCCATTTTGAAAAACTTTAATAACTCAAAATTTAAATCTTAAAATTCAAAATAAAACCGTTGGATATAAACTACTACATTTTATCTATGCACGTGTAAAAAATTATGACATTTCAACTTTGTTTTGGTTGTCATCTTAGCTTGTAAAAATGTATACAAATGTGGATAATTTCTAGACGTTGATTTTTCAACTTATTGATTCATATAAAAACAAAATTAAAATGTGATAATTTTTTATGGATACAGAGAGAAAATAACATAGCTCACATCTAACGGTTTTATTTTGATGTTTAAGTTTTAAACTTTGAGTTATTTAAGTTTTTAAAAATGGAGGCATGATGGAGACACAAAAAATAGAGGTATTCGAACACTCTATATATATATATATAAGCTGCGGTAGTCCTTTCACTGAATTTTATGGCACATCTCAAGTCCAATTCAGTTCATCCGTTTGACAAATGACAAGTCCGATCTTCCCTTCCACCCGACTTTGAGGACTTTTAATTAATTGTTTTATATTGTCAAGAACTTTGAATATTTAATTTATTGATGAAATTTTTGTCCAATTCATGAAAAATATAAATGTATCGTTCTAATTAAATATATTTCATATTTCGTTGAATATTTGTTTTATTAAATTCAGTTTTACGTACCATAGTATTTTTTTTTATTCCACAGTGAATTTTTCATTCCACAGTGAATTTTTCATTACGTACCATAGTATTTTTTTTTATTGCACAGTGCAGATAGGATCCATGCTATGTTCCTTTACTTTTATAAAATGGTTGGGAAAACGTCACTAATAGAGAACAAATGTTTTAAAATAAAATCAAGTTGAACTAAACGTTTAAGTTTAAAACTTGACTTTAACTAGTCAATGTCTCTTCTAACAACTACTCAATATATATTTCAATCCGAAATATTTTAATACCATCTCTAAAAAATAATATTTAATTCAATTTTTTTTTTTTAAAAAAAGAAAAAGAAATTTATCATGCCCGTAGTTTTAAACTGCGATACCAGCAGGTTAGTACTGCAGTTAAAAACTATGAGCAATACATTTAACAAATCTTCTTCTCGTGTGCGGCGGTTGCCATGGAAGCGGAGGAGCAAGAAGAGGCAGAGGAAGGAGCGGTGGGAATGAGGAATTGCGTTTTCTTCTCTAGAGGAGTGCAGAATTTTCCAGAGAAGTCGAAGGGAAAAAAATGTAATAGAAAAACTTTCAATTAATAAAACTTGGGAGGGAAGGGAATTCTTGGGAGTCTGGTGTTCTTTTGTTCTATATTATATTTTTACCACATGGTATCAGAGCGGGAATTGTTTGGAGGTATTGATCTCTGATGGTCATACCAAAGGTGATCTAGATACCCCGTTCATTCCTATTTCTCTGGTATTCCGCTGCTAGACAAGGTGTTCACCTTCCTCCATTACCTAATCCTAATCCATTATTCAGACATGTGTTGTCAAATTTTCTTTTATTTTCCTTTTTTTTTTAACCCTTAGTTTGTGTCTTTTTTACCCTCTGAATCTATGGCTGCCGAAAACCAAAAAACCTCTATCAAATCTCTTACCAATTTTTTATTGAATGCTGACAATTATTTACAATGGGCTCGGATTGTTAAATTGGCGCTTGGAGGCGAATCAAAACTTGAACACATTCTTGGCAAAGTTGAGTCTGTAGCTAAGACTTTAGAAACAGATGAGACTTTAAAAACAGAAGGGACAAAACCTAAAAAAAACACTAAGGATGTTGAATGGGAAGTTAATGATTTGCGGGTTATGTCATGGATCCTAAATTCCATGGAACCCAAAATCTATGGTATTTTTGAGATGACCAAGTCATATTTTAACATATTATTGTAAAATGGACCAAAACGGAGAGAGTGCCAGGTCACAGTCTCTAATCCAGCACTCTTTTCTGCACGAATCTTAGCATGCCGATCAAAGGTCCAAATTTTGGGCACGATTGGAGCATGAATTCTTGAGCACTTTAAGCCTTGCTCTAGTTTAATATATATTATGAAAAAAATATGTTATTTACTATTATAATAATATAATAGTGTGAATTTTGATATTCTTAATAATATATACTTATATATTGTTTTAATAAAACCAATTAATATATAAAAACGGATATAAATATAGTTTAGATTCGTATCCAATTCTTTTTTGGAAGAGGGGGCTGTCCGATGGCCATCGGACCACTTTTGTGTTCGATGGGTTCTCTCACCGTCAGATCTGCTTTAAGATTCTTGTGTACAGATTTTAAAGCAGATGCGAAATTGCGGACGCGAATCCTAAATCAGATCCGACGGTGAAGAGAACCCATCGAACACAAAAGTGGTCCGATGGTCGTTGGACGCCCCCCTCTCCCTTCTTTTTCACCCCTAGCTAGTCGATTCTTATCGCCATGGCCAGGGGTAATAAATGTCATTTCTCGTCTGAAGATAAATATTTTTTGCATGAGGTTCTTTGCTTCTGGAGGCATGATATATATATCAGTCCCTCTTCGACTATTTTTTATTATTATTTCTAGTCTACATGAGCTTTTCATGTTTCAAAGTTAGGAGTAGAACCAGGGTGTTCTTAAGTTCATCAAGTTTTCTTGTAAATTTAACTTTAAATTTTATCATATTGATTTTAAATGATGAATCTGAATTGTTAAAATCTATTTATCTTACAAGTGATGTATCTACATGCAAAATATTTAAAATTTTGAATTAATTTTGTATAGAGTCAAGTTCTAAATTTTTTTCAAATAATATTTGATTTTTCAGAAGTTGATTGAACAAAACACTGCTGGTTAGGATTTGAGAAAGCGAATATGTGCCGATAGCATAACTCCAAAAGTATATCGGATCGACGTCAAATGTCAAATCCAAACCGTTGAAATCCATGTACTTCATGAGTGATGCATATACATGCAAAATTTTGAAAGTTTCGAGTTTATTTGCTACACGGTTAAGTGGTCAAAGAAATAATAAAAATTGAATATATAAAATAACTTATAATAAAATGTTCATTTCTTTGACCACTTGACCATGTAGCAAATAAACTCGAAACTTTCAAAATTTTGCATGTATGTGCATCACTCATGAAGTACATGGATTTCAACGGTTTGAATTTGGCATTTGACGTCGATCCGATATACTTTTGGAGTTATGCTCACCAAACTTTCTTGGTGAGCATGTCACATGCTAGCTTTACTCAACAAACTTTATTTTTATACTATTCCTTTTGCTTCCCGTCGGAATGAATTCACACCATATACAACCATGTATGAATATTTGTTTCTTTTGGAAAATCTCAACCGTTCATTGTTCAATCAGCACAAATCTCAAGGCTTATTTCAAATTAAAGAATTGAAATGAATCAAATCTAATTTTCAGTTCGGGTCCGCCCAAATGCCTTAACCAGATCAATTATGCCTTAACCAGATCAATTATTTTAACCATTGGATTACATTTAGCGGCATTGCTGACAGAACTGCCTTTACCAGCGTGATTCTACCTCCATAAGATAAGAATTTTGAGGTCCACCCTTCAATTCTTCGCTGTACCGCCTCCAACATTGGTTGAAAGTCTACCTTTCTCGGTTTCTTAACTGTGAGCGGCAGACCTAAATATCTAATCGGTAAATTTACCCCCGTTGAATCCAGTATTGTTCTGATGACATGTACGAGATTCTGTGGGATTGCAATGGGAACAAAATTGCTTTTGCTTCTATTTATCCTCAGACCCGTCAGTTCTGAGTATATGTCTAAGACAAGCCTCACCACTTTCAAAGTAGTCGGATGAGCCTCACAGATGATTATGGTATCATCTGCATATTGGATGACCTGTGGGTCGAGACTTACCGGAGGGGGTAACAGGTTTGCCATATTTTCCAGGAATATATTTAGACAGTCTGCCACCAAAATGAAAAGCATGGGAGAAAGCGGGTCGCCCTGCCGTAGACCCCTTTTGTGGTTGAAGAATCGGGTTTGTGTTCCATTTACCCGGATCGCTGAGGATGAAGATTGTAGGATACTGAGTACCGATGAGGTCCAACCCGGCGGAAATCCCTTTTCCAGCAGCAGGTTCATTAGAAAACTCCAATCCACTGAATCGAAAGCCTTTTCAAAATCTACCTTATACAGGGTTGAGGGGATTTTCTTTTTCACACAATAGCTCAGTACCTCTCTTGCTGAGAGAAATGATTCCATCAGTGATCTGCCCTCTACGAATGCCGTCTGATTTTGAGCGATAATATTTGCGAGGTGTGGCTGCAGTCTGTTTGCCATAATTTTGGTGATTATCTTACCCATAGTGTTGATGACACTTATGGGTCTGTAGTCTGAAACTTTTTCCGAGTTGTTCTTCTTCGGTATCAGGGTTATTGCTGCCTTATTGAGTGCCCCTATGTGCACCCTGTTCTGCCAGAATTGCCCCATCAGCTCCATGATATCAGCTCTTATCGTGTCCCAAAAGAACTGATAGAATTCAATCGGTAGTCCATCTGGTCCACTTGCCTTTCCTTTTGGCAATTCCCTAATTGCCCGGATTACCTCCTCCTCCGAAATTGGCAGATCCAGCGACCAGAGCTCCTCCTCATAGGAATGACCTACCATTGCCCTCAAGCTGAATGGCCTCGGATGGCCATTTCGCCTTCCCATTGTGTTCTTGAAATGTTGTCTAAGGAAATCTGGCACCCGTGCGGATGGGATTGGAGTTCCTCGGTCCGACCGTAGGGAATCAATAAAGTTTGTATTCTTGCGTCCGTTTGCTATTGCATGGAAGTATTTGGTATTTTTATCACCCAGCTTCAGCCAGGTACACCCGGATCTCTGCTTCCATTTCTCTTCCTTTTCCTTTGCCCACAAAAATATGTGTTCCCTCAGCTTGATGCGCAGTGCGAACTCGATCGAATTTAATTCCCTCCTTTCCTCTGCCCTGTCCAACCTTTGGAGTACCCATTTAGCTCTTGTTAGGTATGTCTCTCTTTTAGCAAATTTTTTCAATGCCCATCTCGTGAGTTCTTTTTGCACGCGTATAATCTTTCTTTGTATACGGATAGCCGGATTGGCAACACTTGTTCCGTTCCAAGCGTTGGCAACCACCTCTTTAATATCCTCAAACTTTAGCCAGAAGGTTTCGAATTTAAATTTTCTCTTGGACGGATTGTTGTGAGGATGAATCTTTAGACTGACAGGTGTGTGATCAGATGCAGATGCCGGCAAGTCTGTCAGATCATACGAAGCACCCATGTTGTTCCAATGACCCGACAAGAGACATCTATCCAACTTGGAGAATGTCGGAATCGGCCTTTTGCTTGACCATGTAAACTGCCTTCCTTGTAATGGGACATCGATCATGCCTGCTTCATCAATGAAGCTATTGAAATCCAAAATGGTTCCTAAGTTTGTTGATGCCGCGGTTGTATCTTGAACTGACCTGAGTAAGTTAAAATCACCTAGAACAATCCAAGGCAGATTATTAATGGTTCTAATCATTCTTAGTTCATTCAAGAAAGCTCTTTTACTTGGGTCATCCAAAGGTCCATACGCACCCGTACACATAAAATTTATTCCTCTTTTATTTAAAATTGCTGTAGTAGTAAAATTAAAATTGAAGGACTGAGTGAGGGTGAATGAGCGACTCCACGCGAGCACTATTCCACCCCTCGTGCCTTCCGCATTTAAATTTATAAATTTCTCAAATTTAGATGTGCACACTTGTCTCAATTTAAAAATATTACACTCATCCCATTTAGTCTCTTGAAAGCATATTAAGTCGGGGTTGTTTTCTATTACCAAATCTTTGATAACCGCACATTTTTTTGGATCCCCCAAACCTCGCACGTTCCAATTTAACACAAAGATAGGAAAATTAAAATTTAAATTAGGTTCATTCATCATTAAAGGGTATTACACAAAAAAAGCACTTGACAATATTAGAATCAAACCGCTATTCGGTGATCACAAAATGAAATATTTAATCAAGGCACAACTACCCTATTTAAAATAAAATCTAGGCATCCTCATTGTCCCCCTCCACATCGGAGAGGTCAATGTCACTATCAGAGTCAAACGCCCCTAAAACCGATTCTCGTAGGCCGATTCTCGTAGGCCGTGCATGAAATTGGGAGGGAGAGGGAGGCTTTGCCTCCTTACCCGTAATTTTTATTATATGGAGTTTTTTTTGAAATAACCGATAGTGGCTATCAGTTTTCTTACAATAGTTCAAAGAACAACCACACTCACTACTAGCTGTGGCCATCAGACATTTTAAGTCTATGTTTTTTTTCATACAGCTAGTAGTGAGTGTGGTTGTTCTTTGAACTATTGTAAGAAAACTGATAGCCACTATCGGTTATTTCAAAAAAAACTCCATATAATAAAAATTACGGGTAAGGAGGCAAAGCCTCCCTCTCCCTCCCAATTTCATGCACGGCCTACGAGAATCGGACAAAACTCACACAGGTTAGTGAGAATCGGATAAAACTCGGACAAAACTCGGCTGACTCGGCACTGTTCATCCGAATTTTTCTGAGAAACTTGCATAGGTGCAGGAATCGGGTAAAACTCAGCTTGGTCCGGTCCGATTCCGAGTTGACTCGGAATCGGCCGATTTTCAGAACCATGTATATAAGTACATAAACAAGTCCACCAATATTCTAACCAGGTTGTTACTTGTATATCAGATTGTACCTAGCTACCCTTGCACCAGTATTATGAACAAACGAATTCAAATGAACACCAACTGATACACATTAAAGACTAAAAGACAGCAAAAAAGAAAGAAAATAGAAAGCATAGCTAGACAAGTAATTTGATCAAACCCTTATACAGGCACATGAGAAAACTTCAAAACAAACATATTAGAATTTGATTTTGAAGTTTTAGCATTTTCTGCTATTTTAAATGTCTGTTTGAATCTCAACTTCCAAAAAAAATTAGCAAGTTGTTTCTCTAAACTGCCCCTAGAAAAATGCATAAAAAACACAGTTCCTCGACTCCTAAAATCTTCAAAATCCTTAAGCATATAGAAAGAACAAAAAGTTTGGTTAAGTCAATTGTCCAAAAATAATTTTTCAATATTGGTTGTTAGAACAGTGAACAACAGCTAACAATGAATTACCAGCAAATATTTTTTTACAAAAGTGCTAATTTGACATAGTTCTAGGCCTCCAATGGATCTCAAATTTCTTGTGCATGTAATTTCTGTCTCTTTCATATAATCAATGTTTTAAAATGCGGCCGCATATGTGTATGCGGTCGGCAGCCGTGCTCAGAATGTCCATGCGGTTTTTTCATGCAGTTTTTCCATGCGGCCGCATATGCGGTCCGAATATGTGGTCATGCGGATTAAAAATGCGGCCATGCGGTCTGAATATGCGGCCATGCGGACTGAAATATGCGGCCATGCAGTTTTTCCATGCGGTTTTGATAATTTGATTGTATTTTAATTAAAATTTATATTAAAAAAATCAAAAAATTATTGTTGGTTATGTTAATATGTGAAAATAAATTCAAATATATGAATATAATATATATATATACACATCAATTTTTATTTTAAAATCCGCATATATAAATCCGCATATGCGTCCGCATACCGCATATGCGGTATGCAGTGGCCTTCCGCATGCATGAACAAAACCGCATTTTAAAACACTGCATATAATTAACATGCATGTTTTTTTTTTCTTTGTAATTAAAAAAAATGTCTTCATTCATATTGGTCACATATTCAATGTCTGACAACCAATATTGGCAGGTAACCTGAGCTGCCATAGCGCATCAAGTTTAGCGACTTTAAGGTCGTTATCGGAGTTTATGTGCTCCGCAAATGGGGTTAGGATTTAAAATATGCAAATTTAGTGACCTTCAGGTCGTTATCGAAGTTTATGTGCTCCATAAGTTCAAGATTAAGATTCAATTGGGCATGATTTGGTCCCAATTAGGTTTAATTTGATTTAAGATATGATTTGGATTCAATTGGATTTGATTCGAATTCAATCGACCTTGATATAGGCCCAATTGGAGGTTATATAGGATGTATAGACCTTGATTTGGGAGTTATTCGCTTCAATTTGGGCCATGAGGAGTTCAGATGGACATGATATTGTTTTAAATATATTTTAATTGGATTCAATTTGATTGAAGGATCGATTTACAGTAAAAAAAGGATCTATTTGTGAACATTTTCAAGGTTCAGGGACTTTTTAGTAATTTCCAGAAGGTATTTGCACTAATTATGGTACTTTCCAGGGTCGCATAGGTAAAATGGCTGCTTCAAGGGCCTGTTTTGGGGTTTTAAATGTCACCAGGGGCCTCTCAACATACATCAAGGACCCACTCTATGAGAACTGCTAATTTCAAGGGTTCTTGGCGCAAATAAACCTTCAGATCTATCAATAACCGTGCAGGATGTCCATCAAGCAACACAGACTGCATCAATAATCGTGTAACACTGATCTGCTTTCTTTGAACATGGGATCACAGAAAATTCCAAATGGTCATACTCAAAACAAGAGAGAAATCTGAAGTCCAATTTTGGGCCACATGAAAATTATCAAAGTCAGAAAAAGCAACAGGGTTTGAATTGCGTAATGATGAGAGAGAGAGAGAGAGAGAGAGACAGCGAAGATTAGAAAGAGGGAAAGGGAAAGAAAATTGTGGGCCACATGAACATTATCAAAAAGATGACTTCAATGCCATGTAAATAAAAAATTATGAGAATTTTAAATGGCTGCGATATTGTCCTTTCATTAATTGTGTTTTATGGCGCATCTCAAGTCCAATTCACAGACATCAATTCCCTTCGTTTGACTAATGGTGGCGTCCACCTTCCCTTCCAGCCGATTTTGAGGACTTTTAATTGTTTTATATCATTCAACCATTGCCAATCTTCATAAAAAGAAAAAAAAAATGAGTTCATTTCTTTCATTTCTATTATTAAATTTACTATTTTGAGCGCTACATATGACTGTTTAGTTTCAATTCAAACCTTCTTCTCACCTCCTCATTAACCTAAACTTTTTTTCAGTTGTGTTCATAGAGAAACTTTCATTAGTAAGCAAAATGAAAATAAATTTATGCGCTTTAATCAAATTGATCATACTAAGTTTGATCGAAAATAAGGACTTGAGATAATCAGCTATGTATCACTTTGTTCCAATCAGTACTAAGAGAAAAACACATTTACTATCTCCTCTTTACCATCTGGTGTCATTTGGCACCGATGGTGTTTGTAACCAGAGGCAACATTGTAATTACTTTCAACTTTTTATCAACTGATGGCGTTGATGGGCCCCTCCTTTGCCATGGGTTATTTTTATTCTACCTTTGGTTTTGAGTATCTCTGTGATATTGGTTGGGTTGCAAGCAGTGGCCAAGCTAGAAATTTTGTTAGGGGTAGCGAAATATATAGCTACAAAAGAAAATTCAACATAACAAAAATTATATCATCAATCAAAATAAACAAGAAGTCAAGATAAATAAATGAATATCAAAGGTTCCAACTATGTCAAATTTTTATAACAAATATTCTTATGAAGATGAATCAACTTTATAAGAACAATTAGGGCCTAAGCTAGATTTGATTTGTTGTGATCCTTATAAAGATGAATCAATTGGAAATTTAGGTCCTGTCTTGTAGTATCTATGAATTCTCTATTGACAAATTTAAATAAAAAAATTACTAATCAAAACACTTTATAAATTACTAATAAATATTTACAAGGGTTATATGAGCTCGGTCCAAAAAAAAATGATTTCCAGGGGTAGGCAAATGACTTTCCTTGTATTGTTGGGGGGTAATTAGAGGTAAGCAAATAAATGAATCACAAGAGAAACCAAGAAAATAAGCAAGCAAGCACAAAAAATTAGAGAGAAAACAAAATTTTACGTGAAAACCCTTTCGTGAAAAAACAACGGGAGCACACAGCACAAATTCACTAAATCAAAGAGTCTTACAAGTACAAAAAAATTATAATTCTTAATAGCACTCTCTCACACACTCTCTTATAAGTTCCAAGATGAAGAGAACAAAACTCTAGACAATGCTGAATAAAGAGGCAACAGAGATAGAAATTAGCAGCTTCAATTTTCATACTCACGAAATGGGCTCAATTAGAAAGGTTGCGGCAGCAGCTTCAATTAAACCAATCAAGCTAAATCACCATCGGTTTGTCCTTAGTTCCGATAGCAAAGAATTTGATTAAAGCACCTTTAATTAACAGCAACGGTTTTCTTAACTTTGCCGATGCAAGAACTGGGAAGCTGCTTCAATTGAGATAACCAAAATCATTTCCATCGGTTCAATACTCTACCGAAAGCAAAAGGCCAAATTACTATCGGCCGAAATTCCTGCTGATAGGAAATGAACCAAGCAGCATTGGTTAAATTCAAAACCGATGGCAAAGGTAAAACGGGCTGGACCCACTAATTGTCTTCCAACCAACTATCTCCTCTTTGAAGACAATACTCATCCTTGATCTCATAAAGACTGTGTTATGCTCCAACCTATCCTTTAGGTAAAGACTTTGTAAACATGTCAGATCTATTCTCACTTGTATGGATCTTTTCCAACAACAATTATTCATTCTGAAACACATAACATATTCAATGATAACGTATCTCAATATGCTTAAACCTGCAATAGAAAGTATGATTCTTGCTCAAATGAATTGTACTTTAACTATCGCAAAATAACACATACCTTTCTTGCTGAATTCCCAACTTATGAAAGAACTTCATTCACAATAATTATTTACATACTTCTGTGATTGCGATTGATTCAGCTTCGGTTGTGGAAAGTGCAACACACTTTTGTAGTCTTAATTATCATGAGACAACACCATTCGTGAAAGTAACCAAATAATCGGATGTTGACTTTTGTCGAGTTAACATCTTTGGCTCAATCAGCATCAGTATATGCTTTCAAAACTGGTTCCCTAGCCTTGTAACAAAGACTACTAGTAGTACCGCGAATGCACCTAAGAATCTATTTCACAGCATTCCAATGAACTTTACTAGGATTAGAAAAAAAATGACTTAGAACACTTATGACATTACCAATATCAGATCTTGTACACATCATTTCACATAATTGACCCTCCACTGTCACAGTTGCCATCATACCAATAATAATGTCAGTTTCGAATTTCTAATTTAGAAACTTTTCTATTAAACCATTATTACAAGATGAAGTAGAGACGACGTGAAAAAGTGACCACATGTTTGTTAGAATCTGGTTCAACCAAAAGGTTTAATTTGAGGGACATACACATGTTCTTTCACCCTTAAACATAAATAAAATAAAGTCGACATCGAAAGAATTTAGTGACAATTTGGCACATTTCATACTATTCTTGTGGCACTTTTGTTACCGGCAAAGGTATATATGTGACTAAATTGTGCAATTTTATAGGAATAAATTTATGTTTGCCATTAATCATCCCCTAAGAACTTTTCTTACAAAAAGAAAAAGAAAAAAAAAAAGAAAGCCTGGATACCTTTATATATTCTGAGAAAGAAACATCTTGACGATTGAGAAAAATAAAAAAAGAAAGCCTGGAGATACCTTTACTGTGTTGTGAGGAGACACAAAATTAATTTCTTTTTATGCATATTTTTTTACTCTAGTTGAGTATGCTTCACAGCCGTGTGATTTGATCACCATTCTCTGGTTCCGAAAACGATTGAGATGAAATGTATATTGTCATATTAATTAATTAAGAAAAGTACTCAGGGGCATCGCTTTCTATTATTCAATTGAGATGTAACGCTTTGTGTTTGTATCTTATCTTTAGGTTGCTAATTGATTTGTATATCATATCTTTGTGATTTTTTTTTATCCCTCTCATGTCTATCTTTCTGGCCATAAATTAAAATCTCAGTCACTAGGTACAAGAGAAGTACCGTCAACTACATGTGTAAGATATCCTCACATTTTATGTACGAAGTGCAAGATATCCTCACATTTATGTACAATTATTTTTAATGATAATACATAATTATAATCTGTGCGTAAGTCAATACTTTCTACATAAGAGGTCACACGTTTGTTCAAAATATGAATGATGATTCTTTATAAATATTTAAAGATAAAAAATTTGCTCTCCATCTTTATTTTAAAAAATAATTGAGGGAGTATATATACATGAATCTGTCTCCGACTTCAAGGGTCGATGCTCAACGTTTCTCTAAAAAAATATTACTCTGTAACAACAAAATTTGTAAGTTTAGCTCGTAAAAGAAATAGAGAACAGGCTACAGCTGGTCTGATCCATACATATTTTTATATTAGAGCTACGTACATGATATTTAGTGAATACGTCAAATCTGGCCAGGTCCATTGAGTATCAGGCTGGGCTGGGTTAGCTTTAGAGGTTTGCTTATATCCTTAGGGGTAGTACCCGTTTTGCCCGGCCCGTACCCGTTACCCGAGGTACCCGTACCCGTGCCCGGGTACAAGCGAGTAAACAGGTAGACAGGTACGGGTTTGAGACGGACCGGACAGAGCATTTTTGGGAAAAAACCCGTTTTACCTGTACCCGCCGTATCCGTACCCGAAATCCGCCTACCCGTACCCATTGTACCCGCACCCGCACCCCTTTACCCATTGTACCCGCCTACTTTACCTGTTGTACCCGTACCCGTTACCCGTTAAAAATTTGAATTTCAAATTTTTTTAAATTTTGCTGCCGGTTCACATAGGTTACCTGACTGAGTACAATTGAAATGGACGGTCCACGATCTGTCTTTTAACTTGGCAAAAATCTCAAAGCATAAATAATACTGGCCCCCTTTAATAATACTCAGGTTACTTGACTGAGTACAATTGAAATGGATGGTCCAGGATCTGTCCTTTAACTTGGCACGAATCTCAAAGCATAAATAATATAGAAAAGAAAATACCCGTACCCTACCCGAGGTAACCGTTACCCGTACCCGAGGTACCCGTTACCCGAGATGGGCACGGGTTTGAAACAGGTAGGGTACACTTTTTTAAAAACCTACCCGACCTACCCGTACCCGTTCGACCCGACTACCCGTCTTAACCGTACCCGCCCTACCCGACTACCCATCCCGAATATAGCCGAGGTACCCTTACCTTACCCGAGAGCAAATGTCTAGTTAGCTTTCCTGTCAGGTTAGGCCGGATGGACATAACTGAGTCTGAACAAACGAATTTTAAAGGAATAGAAGAAAATTTGAGACAGTTGTATTTTGTATAAAAGAGAAAAATGATTGAGAGAAAAATTAACAGAACATACATTCATGTTTACATAATTGCACCAGATAGGTAAAGGACACAATACACGACAACCAATTGTGCATTTATATGATTAGAAAAGCAATGGGTAAAAGACAGGGAATCGGCTGATTAGATTGATACTGTTGGAAACTGGATCCAATCGAAATGTGATGGGAAAAACGAGAAAATAAATATTGGAAACTCCAAGAGAGTTGTTAAAATATCAGAATCTCTTCCTCCACTTGAATTCGGCCGAATACAGAAAGGTCCTTCCCTTCCACAAGTACAGGCCAACGACAGCACCGGCCTAATTAATCCACACAGACAGACAAAGAAGAACTTTCATCCGACAAAAGACATTGGGTTGTGTTTCACGAAAACCAGGAAGAACGGGGTCTACAGTTAGGTGATCAAGAAGGCTCATGGCACAGGTTAGTGGCCTTGATTGCTATCTTGCCAGGAGAATGTTCGGGGGAATTTATAATTTCCAATCTAGTAATCAGCCTTTCTGTAGCTCTGGCCAGTATGGGAGTTGAAGAATCAAGATACAAAAATTGAGTTTCTTTTATCTTTTGCTAGAAAGCTCAATAAGTCTAAACAGGCTTAATCCGAAAGGGCACTAGAATACGTTGATATAATAGAATATAGTCATGAATCATGATCGCAACTAATTTCAACTTCTAACTAAAATCACACATGACTTTATTGATGCACACAATGACACCAGTACATAAGTAGTACAAATTTGTAAATGCACACAATGACACCAGTACATAAGTTACACACACAATGCTGAAAAAAAAAAAAACAGAAACAACAACTGCAAATACAAGTAATTTTAAGCACAACTCCAAGATGATTTCCCTTCGTCTCAACAACTTCTAAGGGTGGTATTCTTCATTATTAGTATCAATGATCCCCGCATGGTATAACAGAGCCCATAAATGCGTGATGAACTCAGAGCCATTACTAAGCTGCTCAATATGTGCCTTGATAGATCCTGATGGAGCGATGTACAGGATCAACTCTGACCAGAAATCAGCCATCAACTTCCATCTCTGAGCATCATCAAGTACTTTCTCGGTTAAGTCACGTGCCAGCCTCGAGCCCCGATGAATAATTTTCTGATCACCATCTTTAGAGCTCATCAACTTGCTGAACTTTTCATCCATACTGCGCACCCCTCCAAAAAACTTATGAGTCTCACCAAATATTTCATTAAACATATATTTCACTGAATTGCTGGTTAATGGTAACAGATCAGGATGAAAGGCTACCAAGTAAGCACAGTAATTGGATAAGGCAGTTGCAACCTTGATATCTTTGTTGCCTCCGACATTTACCAGAGGAATTGCACATAAGCATGTTGCTACGTGCCACACCATTATAGTATGAACTGGTGTTTCAAGATTGAGTGTCCATTTTAGTTCTTCATAAACAATCGCCCCGTTCCTTTGAAGAGCTGCCTTACCATTTGTACAGTCACCACGGCTCTGTACTAGAGTGTCAAAAATTGCTTCCTTCACATCTGGGCTGAGTTTAACTGATTCACCCTTTTTCAAACCTGGGGGAGGTGCATTTATTTTTGACCCTCCACAGGTTGAAATATGATAATACGACCGACCGGAAATGTATAGGTAGTTCTTGCCGCAATTTTCCAACAACGAGTATTGTCCGAGGTTATTCTTTATAGAGAGAAAGTATCTTGGCTTGCAGAAAAGTGCTAAAACCTGGTAACAAGTTGAAATATTTATGAATTTATGATCATATATTAATAAATCATGTAAAAATTAAATTCATGTAACTAAATATTTTGTTAAATCGGTAGGCTAACAGCACATAAGGACATACAGAGAGATATATATTTACCTTGTAACCAAATAGCCAAGGTTGTGCTTCATGTGAATTAGCATCTGAAGAAGCCTGCTGATTTGTAACAAGTGAAGAGTTCCTTGTGACGTTTCGACAAATCATTGTAACCTTTGCCCAGTCGCAAAATACATATGTGAACACTTCAAAAAGCTCCATCAATATTATTATGATTAAGAGCGTATATGTTAAAGGTACATCAATCACTTGATTTTTAAAGTAAAGGTAAGAATTATTGTCAGTGTTCATTTTGTACCCATTAAACACTGCAATTGCAAACCAAAGAGTTACACCAAGCATTCCGACAAGTAAAACTAAATTCCATACTGGAAAGCCAAATGCAAATCCAACAGGATACCTTGTGAAAGTTAAGTCACGTAGAAAACCGAGCTCAGTTTTTATTACCCGAAAGACTCGGTCTTTATCCTTCGCAGAGAGAAGCCCATTAAATATAAGTTGCTTTGTTTTTGGTTGTTGGGCCTCTGCTGCAGGATACCTGAACTTTCGTCTTCTCAAAAGTTTAAACAAAGCAAATGAGAGGCAAACATCTTTCATCCCCCCATTTTTATCAACAGAGGGGTGTAAGAGACCCTTTTTGCAACCCCAAACCCTTCCCACGGTAACAATGCCATCATCTTTAAGATCAACCTCTTGGGAGTAGTATGGTGCTTTGATCTGGGATTCAATTTTCTCTTCACCCATCACAAGGTACTTGTACCCTTTCATGCTTGTAGGGTCTGTTGCATCACTCGGGTGGGTCAGTTTGTGCTCGTTCTTCATATATTCAGCAACTAGGTTAATGTTTTCAAGACCATATGCCCTATCCGCAAACACGTAACTCACAATTCGGATCAAGAACTTAGCAAGAACTAAAAACAAAAGAACCAAAAGTTGGTGACGAAAATCATTACCCTCCCTGTATATGAATAATATTACTATTGCGAAGATACTGTTGTATAGAGAGCCACACTCGCGTGACCTCCTATCAGCAGCTCTCTCGAGAAGTGAATAGGATGAAATGGTGAAGACATTATCATATGCAATGATAAGTATTACAACCCAAATCAAGTAGAGATCATTTATTTTGTCTTGCAATAATGCAACAAAGCCCAAGGCTTGCATGATCATACTATAGACTGGGTTGTTGGCCAGCTCGGGGATCTTCTTTAGGAAAAAGTTGTTATTCCACAGCCTGAACCGTGTAACAACAACTAAAAAGGTCACAAACAGCAGGACCGCCGATACACCAGTGTAGACATCCATTAGTACCATATTTAATAAGGTTTTATCGATCGGCTCAGAAACCGGTGGCTGCACCGGTGCAGAACTGGAATCCATCTATGCTCTCTTTATTAGTGTCTGTGTATGTGTTGTGAATTGAGGTTAGAGATTTGTGTTCTCTCTTATGGTGTGGATAATTCTCAGGGAAGCTTTATCTAGTTAAGGGTAACATAAATGTGTTTGTGCTGAGGATTTGTTTGAATGAAATATCATTGTGTGCCCTGTATAAATAATGGTTGCCTTATAAGTAATTAACTAAGTCGATGGACTAATTGGACATTTATGTTCCATTTTAGTTCCGGCTCATATTATAAAAGGACATGTTCAAATTTTACAACAACGGCTTAATTATTAAGAATTATATATTTACTATTTCGAAAATAAGCCTGTGATTTATCAAATACAACATATATCGATCTGCATAATTTTAAAAGACGACAAATTTATCAAACTTTCTTAGTCGTGTCCTAGCTTTATTATTCATTTTGCCTATGGAATAATAGAGTTGATTAAATATATCGAAAAAATAATAATTGTATAATCTAGTAGAAAATAATTTCTTGACAAACAAATGACAGCATGTTAATCTATAATAATATATCAAAAAGCTAAAAAATTTGTTGGTCTCATAATTTAATTAGTGAGTAATTTCCCTGTAGTATTAACAAGAGATAAAATATCTCTTCGTAATTCATATCTTAACACTCTTAACAATCAAATTTCAATGATTAACTCTAAATTAGTCACGGTTAAAAATTAGTCACTAGTACAGAATAACTCTAAATTAGTATTTTTTTTTCATTATATAAACCGGTATGGATACGGGTAAAGGTTATTTCGTACCTGTTGGGTAATGGATAATTATATAAAATAAATTATATCATACGAAGAATATTGTGCTAAATATTTTACTTTTTTATTTGAATGTTTTATTATTTTGTTAAGGAATTGAATTTGTTAGAAGTGATATTTGTGATTTTGAATTTTTTGCTTAATAAAAAACTAGAAACTAGAAATTTTGTCACGTTATGCATGACTACAAGATAGTCACGTTATGCAGTGGCGAAACTAGAAATTTTGTCAGGGGTAGAGAAACATATATAGTTGCAACAAAAAAATTTAGATAACAAATTTCAACACATATACTTGTAGTCATGTACCCGTATCCGATACGTATCTTATTGCCGTATTAATACTCGTATTGTGTTAAAAATTATTAGTTTCCCTTCTATTTAAAAACATTTATAGAGAAATGACCTCGTCCAACAAGCTGGAGCGCCTAAAAATGGACAAACTTAATTGTATATAGTAGTTCTTCCTATCATGTGCATCAAATATCTCAACTGAAGGGAGCACTTAGTTCATCTTTTCATTGTTTTTGTTATCAGCGACTGACAAGTGAATTTAATAGATAAAAATGTCTTCAACATCCAAGGCCTATGCCACAGCAAATTCTTTACGCATAAGTTACTCTTTTCGGTACTAAAAAGGGGAATCGAATCTCCTGCACCTCTGGGGGCAGAAAATTCTTGCCTCTAGAGTCACAGCCGATGGGTCTGAGATGGACCCCAGATCAAATATTTAAATTTTAAAAGTGAACCCAGCTTCACCCAGCGGTGACTCAAGGGACAGAAATTTCCTGCCCCTAGCAATATTTTTTACATGATATGAAACGTACGTCTTTTGTGTCACTTTTTTCACTGGTCCCTAATTAACTAATAGTTATACAGGCAGTAGTAATTCTAACTATCTAATTTACTTATTTGGATCTGAAATTTGAAACTCCATATCTTTCTATTAATTATGTTCCATACATCATTTTTTTAATATTTTTAGTAAAAGTATATCTCTTCCCGCTCAAATATGTATGAATAATAGGGCTGCTAATGATTAAGGTTCGGCTCAAACTTGATTCGGTTCAATGAGAGAAGCAAAATGATTCGGCCCTTAACTCGATTTAATTTTAAAAGAAAAAACTCGATCGTTTCGGCTCATGTATTGGCTCGATTCGGCTCAGCTTGCGAGCTAGTGAGCCGGCTCACGAGCCCACTCATTATTGAATCTGAGATAGCAAGGCGTCGCAAGCTGACTCATTATATTGAATCTGCGATAGCAGGGCGGCGATGTGTCGAAGTTGTAACTTAATTAGTGTAAAGTATTATTGCAGGACACGTTTTCCTCTGTTATTCTTATCCCTAAAATTATTATTGCACGAGTAACTTAATTAGTGTAAAGTATCTGAAAGGCTCTGATTGGCTTTACTGTATACTATGTTCATGTCAGTCATGACACTTTCATGAAAAATTTTATTGTAATAAAAAAAAAAGTTAATATGTGGCATGGTATAATTGGTCCAACATTTTTTATTTTCCTTGGTTTACAAAAAATAACATGATAACAAATAATAATAACTTATTGGTATTAGGGATGTAAAAGGTGGGATACGGATCGGTTAGTGGTCTTACCGTATCCGTATCCATTATAATTTTTTGGATACGGATACGGATAGTCTCGGATACGAATACAGATTAGATATTAAATGTTACAGATACGGATCAGATATTGGACGAATACGGATATTTTCCATAATTAGCTTGTTAGTTACAAAACATCTATTATATTATTAAAATATTAGTCACTAATTATGTCATAGTGTTATATTGTTCATCAAAATATATATCTACAAGCAATTTAATAAATTATTCATGTAATATGCAATTTAATAAATCAATTTAAGAATATATATCACATTTGTTGTGGTTTAAAGTGTAAACGGTCGGATACGGATAGTAAAATGCCTTACCGTATCTGTTATAATTTTTCGTATACGGCTATGGATACAAATACAAATCGAATAATTTAAGTATTTTTTCGGATTTGAATTAGGACCAAATTGGATACTATCCGATCCGTTTACACCCCTACTTGGTATAGCTTAAAAAATGATAACATGATAACAAATGATAAAAAAAAAAATAACATGAAAGGCTCTGATTGGTTTACAAAATTCCTTGGTGTAGCTTCATTAAAAAAAATAATAACAGAGAATGGGACAGTGAACCAAGGAATTTTTATTTTTATTTTTTTGAACCAGGAACTCAATACAAACATAACATGATAACAAATAAAAGCGAAAAAACAGAAAATAACATAGGGGTACGTGACATTCAACCAGAGCCTCTGAAAAAAATATCCCAAATGGAGACTAAACACCAATTCTTTAAAAAAAAACAATGAATGAACAAAACAAATAGAGAAGCACCATGCATAGAATCTGAACCATTAGTGCGGAAGAGTTACCCGGAAATGTTCAATCTTCTAGAAGCTGAGTAAATTAAAGACAAATTCACTGGCTTAAAAATAAACTGCTATGTTTTTATATGTAGCGGGTTATAAATGCAGTTAATATGACCCGCATCAAGAATACTTCGCAACATAATCTATAAGTGGAACTGAGATAAGGGGCTCATGGGTCGAATTCGTATCCTCTGAGATATCTCAAACTTTGCGTGACATTATGGAAAATCTCAACTGTTTAAATACGTTATACACGAATCTCAAAGCACACATAATACTGACCCCTACATCACCCCCGAATAGGCACCGGACACGTCGGTCACGCAAAAGTTGAGATATCTCAGAGGATTCGCACCCTCATGGGTCTCTCCTAAATGGTTGAGTTCTCCTGAACATCGAGTTAGGTCGCGAACTCGCGATGGGCTGAGAGAAGCTGATTTGACAAAATTTAGTTAATAGTTTAAAAATATGGACTGGCTCATGAGTCGGTTCACGAGCTCACGAGCCGAATCGAGTTGAGTCAAGTGTTCACATGAGTCGAGCCGAGTTAAGCTTTTTCTTTCAAAATTGAACTGAGTCGAGTTTGGACTTTTTTTTAATTTTGAGTTCGATTCGTTATGAAATATTGAGTCACTCAACTCATTGATTCGCGAGCCGGCTCGACTCATTAGCGAGCCGCTCAACTCATTGCTAATTCGTGCATCAGTGATATACATATTGTTAAAAATACGACATGATTGAACCCGTGATTAACTAATGGTAGAAATGGTCTAAACAGACTGTATGGCATGATTTATAGTAGGATGATTTTTTTTATTTGTTAAATAAATCAATGATTTAGCATTTGGGGAATTGACCTGTTACAGTCGTTGACGAGCAACTTGATATTATATATATATATAGATAGATATTTCAGTTGACGAGCGTGCGGACAAGTCAGCGATCAAATATTCTTATTTTTAGATAAGACTAACTTATTATAGTTGTCGTTTAGTAATTTGTTGGAAGGATAGACTCGAATTCCACGTATTTAATATTAAAAAGTTTGAGATTCTTCGCGGCGCGCGTGTGTGTATATATATATATATATATATATATATGAAGAGGGTTTCAACAGCTAATGTTTTTCCTAACTCATGCTTTATATTTTATATTTTAGTTTTTAAAGTTTAATCTATCGATCCGAAATATTCAGCATGATATTTATATTAAAATATATTTGGAGATCAAATTTTATAAATTTTAAAATAGTTTTCCTATTTTTTTAGAAAAATACAAAATCACTGTTTTTGAACAGTTCGAAAACTGTGATTTTGTACCTATCTTAAAAAACTGTAAAAAATTTTCAAAAATTATAAAATTTCATCTCTAGATAGGCCTGTATAAAAAACTCGCGACTCGTGAGCCACTCGAACTCAGCTCGGTAACGAACTCGCTAACAACACATTCATTTAAAATTCGAGTTAGTTTGACTCGAGTTGAGTAACTCGTGAGTTAAATGAGTTGATTTCGAGTTGGACTCAACTCGCTCATTACAACTCGTGACTCGTTTGATTAATGATTTCCTTCGTAATTTTTGAAACATTTTATTTTCCCGACTAGATGTGACTAACCCAAGTTGACCCAATTCATTTCATTTGATCATTTTGTTGTGGATTATTTATAAATTTAATATTTACTTCTCATATTATTACATAACAACAATCATCAGTTCAAATATTCAACATTTCAACACCTTAAATGAGTTGACTCACGAGTCACAAGCCAACTCGAGTTACTCGTGAGTTGAATTCGAGTCAGCGAGCCAGCTCGGCTCAATATTCTCAACTCGAGTCAACTCGACTCACTATCTTCCGAGTTGAATTCGAGTTGTCCATAACTCGAGCTAACTCGGCAGATGCCCTATCTCTAGACATATTTTAGTATTTATGTTATATTGAGCAGTTTGAATTAATAATTTGGAGTTTGAAAATTAAAATATTAAATATGATGTATGATGAGGTATGAATGATATGAGGTATTGCCGTATTGGAATCTCACTCTCCATATATATATATGAGTAGAACTAGGGTGTTCTTAAGTTCACCAAGTCCTTTGGTGAACTCAAGTCTAAAACTCATCGAATCGACTTTAAACGACGAATCCGAACCGTTGAAACCCGTCTACTTTACGAGTGATGTGTCTACATGTAAAAAAAAAATTTTGAAATTAATTTTGCATAGAGTTAAGTGTTCAAAATACATTCAAAAAATGAATGCAATATTAAAATTAATTTATTAACTTTCTAATTTTGACCGCTTGACTTTAAATTAAATTAATTTGAATGTTTAAAAGTTTCACATGTAGACGCATCACTCGTAAGGTAGGTGGGTTTCAACTGTTCGGATTTGTTATTTGAAACCAATTTGACGGGTTTTAGACTTGAGTTCACCATGGAGCCTTTTCAACTTAAGAAGACCCTAGTTCTACTCTCTCTCTCTCTCTCTCTATATATATATATAGAGAGAGAGAGAGAATGGCAAAGCTAAAAACGTTTTTTCCTGGCCCCAGGAACAAACGACTCGATTTTCTAATTTTCAAAGTCCAAACAGTTAGATGTTTAATCTATATTAAAATGCGCTTGGAGATCAAATTTTATATTTTTTAGAATTTTTTTACTATTTATTAAGATGGTTTGAAAGTCGTTGTTTTTATTAAAATTCTGCACCATTAAAAAACAGCAACTGTCAAACCATCTTAATAAATAAAAAATTCCTAAAAATGTAAAATTTGGTCTCCAAGCACATTTTAATATAGATTAAACATCTAACGGTTTGGACTTTGAAAATTAGAAAACCGAGTCGTTTGTTCCTGGGGCCAGAAAAAAATGTTTTGAGCTTAGCCATTCTCTCTCTCTCTCTCTCTCTCTCTCTATATATATATATATATATATATATATATAGGCTGTGGCTAATTTCTGCCAGTGGTGCTGCCACTGTTTTTTCCATTTTTTGATGTTCAAACGACAAATCTAAACCGTTAGATGTTTAATCTATATTATAATCTACTTGGAGACCAAATTTTACATTTTTTGGAATTTTTTTACTATATATTAAGCTGGTTTGAAAACCACTGATTTCAATGCTGCAGAAATTTACTGAAATCAGCGGTTTTCAAACCAGCTTAATATATAGTAAAAAAATTCCAAAAAATGTAAAATTTGGTCTCCAAGTATATTATAATATAGATTAAAAATCTAACGGTTTGGATTTGTTGTTTGGACATCACACGGCTAAATATAGCCCCGGCAGCACCTCTGCCGAAATGCTGCCAGCAGCAATTTAGACAGACCCTATATATATATATATATATATTGGAATATGCTAGCATGCTATGCATAGCATAGAGGGTCTCCGTGCAATGGCTCAATATTCGACTTTTCAAAATCCTAACGGTCAATCCGAACCATTCATCTTGTTCTCTATATTAATATGTGTTTGGAGACCAAATTTTACATTTTTTGGAATTTTTTACTATTTTTTTAGATTTATTGAAAATCGCTATTTTTTTATGGTCCAGATTTGCTGAAAATAGTGATTTTCAATAAATCTAAAAAAATAGTAAAAAAATTCAAAAAAATGTAAAATTCGGTCTCCAAACACATATTAATATGGATAACAAGATGAACGGTTCGGATTGACCGTTAGAATTTTGAAAAGTCGAATATTGAGCCGTTGCAAGGAGGCCCTCTATGCTATGCATAGCATGCTAGCATATTCCTATATATATATATATATATTAAAATGCTAATATGCTATGCGTAGCATAGAGGGCCTCCGTGCAACAGCTCAATATTTGAGTTTTCAAAATCTTAACGGTCGATCCGAACCGTTCAAAGATAAAGTGATTTTCTACCTATCTAAAAAAATAGTAAAAAAATTCTAAAAAATGTAAAATTTGGTTTGCAAGGATATGAATATATTCATATGGAGATTATGTTGAACGGTTCGGATTGACCGTTAAAATTTTGAAAACTCAAATATTGAGTTGTTGCACGGAGGCCCTCTATGCTACGCATAGCATATTAGCATTTTCATATATATATATATATATAGAGAGAGAGAGAGAGAGAGATGGGCTATGGTACATTGCAATGCATAGGTATTTTTGTGCATTGGACCATAAATTACCGGATTCAAAGTCCAAATGACCGATCCCAACCGTTCATCTTGTTCTCCATATTAATATGTGCTTGGAGACCAAATTTTATATTTTTTGAAAATTTTTACTATTTATTAAGCCAATTTGAAAATCGTTGATCCAATGGTGTCTTTTGATTTAAAATAAAATCAACAAAAAGAAGAAGAATATAAATTAGAAATAAAAAATAATATAAATTGAAACGTGCGTGTGAATTTATATTTCTCTTATAATGTGTGTGTCTATATCCTGTCACAGTCCTTGACGAGCAACTTGATATATTATATATATATATATTTCAGTTGACGAGCGTGCGGACAAGGCAGCTATCAAATATTCTTATTTTTAGATAAGACTAATTAACTTATTGTAGTTGTCGTTTAGTAATTTATTGGAAGGATAGACTCGAATCCCACGTATTTAATATTAAAAAGTTTGAGATTTTTCGCGGCGTGTGTTGATATATATATATGAAGAGGGTTTCAACCAATGTTATCAGAACCGAACTGGACATCGATCCGGTAAACCTCCGGGTCAATGGTTCACTGGTCGGACCAGTGGTTCAACCGGTTCAACTGCTGGTTTTTTGAAACGAAAGCTACTTGTAACATGAATGCCGACAATAATATGTACTTGTAGAAAGTTAACAAAACTAAGTCAGTTGTTTAAACATTTTCTATTATGTTAGTTTCATGCTGATGCTATTATGCTATTTTGTTGACTATAATTGCTAAATTTCTTTAAGTTCAATTTTTCCTGGTACATTGAATCATGCCTTAACATATTAGCTCTCTCAGATTAAATAAAAAAACCCAAGAAGCATGGTCCAATCCCCACGAGCCTTCCTGTACTTGAGTTTAGAGTCTCCTGTCCTAGATTTGGCCTCTTGACAAAGTCAACTCCGAGGAATGCATTCCTTTCTTTCTCAACTCTAATGACCAAGTTCGGGATTGACGGCTCGGACATGTTTTCCTCATCTTTATTTAGGTGGATGCAAGACATTATCGTAAGAATGCTAGTTTTCCCATTTCCACCTTTGCTGTTTGTTCTTTCCTCGTTGTCGAATCTGATCGATCTTATCTTATTTTTGCGTTTTTAGATGGGAAGAAGACCCCTTGACCCATCTAAGCTTGGTGCACATGACCTGTTGAAGGGATTTGTTAGTGGTTTATGTGAACCACGTTTAAACATTAAAATATCAAATAGAATAGTGGAAATAAAAAACTAGCGACTCTGTTTTGAACCGGATATTTGCGTCGGTTTGATTTAGCGAATTTTTAATTAAACCGGCCGGTTAAACCTCTTTTGACTGGTTCATTAACTGAACGATATTTCTGAAGAACCAAACCGGAGAGCTAACTGGTTCCGGTTTTTTCCGGTTAAACCACCGGTCCGGTCCGGTTCTGATAACATTGGTTTCAACAGCTAATGTTTTTCCTAACTCATGCTTTATATTTTATATTTTAGTTTTTAAAGTTTAATCTATCGATCCGAAATATTCAGCATGATATTTATATTAAAATATATTTGGAGATCAAATTTTATAAATTTTAAAATATTTTTACTATTTTTTTAGAAAAATACAAAAAATCACTGTTTTTGAACAGTTCGAAAACTGTGATTTTGTACCTATCTTAAAAAACTGTAAAAGGTTTCCAAAAATTATAAAATTTCATCTCTAGATAGGGTTGTATAAAAAACTCGCGACTCGTGAGCCACTCAAACTCAGCTCGGTAACGAACTCGCTGACAACGTTTTGATCATCTCTAGATCATGTTGAACTCGGTAACTGAACTCCAAGCACATTTCAATATGGAGATCATGTTGAGCGGTTCTGATCAACGTTTTGAAATTTAAAATCGCAAAATATGAGTGTGAAGTAAAATAGTCGTTTTACTTCGCAACTCACCGTAGCTCAACTCTCTCTCTCTCTCTCTCTCTCTATATATATATATATATATATAGAGTTAGGCTGGGGTGCTATGGATTGCATAGTGGCCTCCCGTGCTACGGCTCAATATTCATGTTTTCAAAATCCAAACGGTCGATCCGAACCGTTCATCTTATTCTCCATATTAATATCTGCTTGGAGACCAAATTTTATAATTTTCTAAATTTTTTTACTATTTATTAAGCCACTTTGAAAATCGCTAATCCAACGGTTTTACTGTTTTGTGCAGCCACCGTTGGATCAACAATTTTGTAAAATACTTAATAAATAGTAAAAAAATTCAGAAAAATGTAAAATTTGGTCTCCAAGCAGATATTAATATGGAGAATAAGATGAACGGTTCGGATCGACCGTTTGGATTTTGAAAACTCAAATATTGAGCCGTAGCATAGAGGCCACTATGCTATCCATAGCACCCCAGCCTAACTCTATATATATATATATATATATATATATATATATGAGGAGGGTTCAAATGCCTCCATTTTTTGTGCCTCCATCATGCCTCCATTTTGAAAAACTTTAATAACTCAAAATTTAAATCTTAAAATTCAAAATAAAACCGTTGGATATAAACTACTACATTTTATCTATGCACGTGTAAAAAATTATGACATTTCAACTTTGTTTTGGTTGTCATCTTAGCTTGTAAAAATGTATACAAATGTGGATAATTTCTAGACGTTGATTTTTCAACTTATTGATTCATATAAAAACAAAATTAAAATGTGATAATTTTTTATGGATAGGGCTGTCAAAAAAGCTCGGGGCTCGTGGATCGCTCGTGACTCGCCTCTAGCTCGCTCGCTAACAGCTCGCTCGATAGTGGACCGAGCTGTTAACGAGCCAGCTCGGCCCAAGCTCGGGCTCAAATAAACAAGCTGAGCTAGAGGCCAGCTCAGACCGGGCCAGCTCGGCTCGGCCCATAAAGGCCCATATAATTTTAGGTTAAGTCTTATTTTCAAACAGCGGTGAATTTGAGTCCTCTTCACTCCCAAGTCCCAGTCTCCACGACTCCTCTTCACTCCCCGACTCCTCCTACCTCTACTCCTCTAGTCCTCTTCACTCTCCTAGGTTAAATCCCGACTCGGCGACTCCCGAGTACTTGACCGGACAACAGACTCACGCCGTCACGCGGTCGCGCCGCCTCGCGCAGTCCCGCTGCCTCGCGACACCTCTTGTAATCCCGCTACCTCACGCAGTCTCTTGCAATCGCGTCGCCTTGCGTAGTCGCGCCGCCTCGCTCCGCCGTGCCGCCTCGTATCTGACCCAAACCCGTAGTCGCGTTGCCTCGCTGTGCTTACTGGTACGTTGTACCAGTATCTGTTTCGTACCAGTCTTTTGGTACCAGTTCGTACCAGTAACTGTTTCGTACCAGTCTTTTGGTACCAGTTCTATTTTATAAAAAAACCTTTGGGTCAGGTGCGAGTTTTCCTCACCTTCTCTTTGTTCCCTTTTTAAATTATATTTATTTAATAGATTATCCTTTTACTGTTTCCTTTGTCAGTTTTGCCTCAATACGGAAGCAGTATGACATTGCAAAAATGTTTAGAGATAAACTAAATGAGGTACTGAAGTTTTACTTGTCGCTACATTTAAAAAATGAGCAATTTGTAAAAATGCTATGCATTGACTAATATTTGTACTTGGGAAGGTGGAAGCATGTATAATCAAGCAACAGCAAGCTAAGAGGGGTTCATCAAAGAGTAAGGCCCAAGATAAAGAACTTCAAATTTTAACTCTACGGTGAGTTAAATTTGACCACTAGCTTCAAATCTACATATTACTATTAGTATTATTATTATTTCGTAATTTGTATTATTATCACTGCTGGTACAGTAGGATGTAGAATTTGGTACTTTGCTGAATTTCACACACCTGTATTATTCTGTTCTCGGTTAGTTGTGACTTGTGAGTAATCATTCTCTTTTCTATTTGCTGATTTTGTGATTGATAAGTAGGATGCGTGTAAATTAATTTCGCATCCTTGCGCGGGTTGTTGCATTTCCCGGCTTAGATGCCTTAACTGTCTCTATAAGATTTTTTTCTTGATTGTTTCTGTTTTTGTCTCTCTAGCTCGTGCTAGGGACTGTTTTTGTCATTTGTCAACATAGATTTATCTTTTTACTTTCTTTTTGCTGAACACAAGTACCGAAAAATATCTGTTCTTTAATTTATATATATAGTACATATTTAATTTATAGCAAATATTAATTACCAAAAATGATTTTTAGCTAGGTGTGATACTGATTCCTACGGCTGTGCTGTTTTCAATTTTTTATTAGAAATTTTTTCACTTTTTATTGCAAATATTATTCTTATTATTTGCATCTATAATTTTCAGCTAGCTTTGACTAATATTTGTGAGCTTTGATTAATAGGCACAAATGTCAAATACATCATCTGATGGTGCTACTGCAGCCGGCAGTAATCCAGTGATACCGGAAAGTGCAAATAGCACAGCTAGTGGACATGCGTCAGGTTCCAACACAGATGAGGTTGGTGGGACTAAAAGGAAAAAAACTTCTGATGTTTGGGAGTATTTCAAGGTAATTGATGGTACTAATAAGGCTGAGTGTCAATACTGCAAGCAACGCTATAAAGTAGCGGAAGGTGGAACAACTTCAACATTGTTGCGTCATGTGAAGAAATGTTCTAGAATTAAGAGATTTAAAGGTAATGATTCTGGTATGCTCCCTTTAGATGATTCTGTGCTTACATCTGTAAATGAGGGGGAGGGGGTGGACACGGGTATCGTGGATTATGGGAAGTATGAACATGCAAAAAGTAGGGAGTTACTTGCTAAGGCCTTAATTTGTCATGAGTTGCCGTTCATGTTTACCGAATACCATCGGATGAACATATTCTTGAAGTATTGCAATCCGTATTATCAAACAGTGAGTAGGAACACTATTAAAAAAGAGTGTCTAAAAGTGTATGAGAATGAGAAAGGCAATGTTAAAAAGGTTTTCCAAATTGTTGATAGGATTTCAATTACTAGTGATTGCTGGACTTCCAATCAAACTATTGGTTATATGTGTTTAACGGCACATTACATAGATAAGTCATGGAAGTTGCAAAAACGGATAATTAGCTTTAACGAGTTGTCACCACCTCACAGTGGTGAAGCAATAGCTGATGCAATTATGGAATCGTTAGGGAAGTGGGGCATTGAGGATAAGGTTGGAACTATAACTTTAGACAATGCCAGTAACAATGATAGGGCAGCAGCCATCTTAAAGTTGAATTTTGATGGTCGAAATAAGTTGCATTTCAAAGGCTTTTTTTTTCATATTAGATGTTGTGCACATATCTTGAATTTGGTTGTTCAAGATGGACTTAGCAAGATTGATAAATGTCTAACCAAAATTAGAGAAGGGGTTAAGTACCTTAAGAAGTCGCCGGGTCGGCTTCTAAAATTTGGGGAACATGCAAAGCGGGTAGGTATAATCACATCTCGGTCTTTGTGCATTGATGTCAAAACAAGGTGGAACTCAACCCACCGAATGCTTAAATCAGCCCTTTATTACAAAAATGCCTTCAATGGCTATGCTGATCGAGATTCTAGTTTTAGTGAGTGGGTTCCCGATGATTTTGAATGGGACAAGGCAGAAAAGGTTTGTAAATTACTTGAGGTTTTTGTCCAAGCCACAAAGATTTATTCGGGCACATCTTACCCCACCTCAAATCTGTTTTTAGCTGAGATGCTTAATGTGAAAAAGGCAATATGTGATGCCTACTTTAATGAGGATGATTTCACACGAGAGATGAGCTTTGCCATGTACACAAAGTTTGAGAAATATTGGGGGGAAGTTAATGTGTTAATGGCAGTGGCTGCCATTCTCGATCCAAGATTGAAGACCCTCTCAATTAAGTTCTGTTATAAGATGTTATACCCTGAAGTTGAGGTTGATTCGCGTGTTAATGATGTGTTGGAAAAGATGCGAGCTATATATGAGATTTATGCGAATGAACATGCGACCTCTACTCCATCAAGTAAATACTTGAACTTTTTAAATGTTAATTTTGCCCTTAATTAAAGTATCACTTTTTTATGTTAATCCTTGAAATTTTATTGATAGGTTCTGGTGCTTCAGCTGCATCAAGTAGTGTTGCCAGTGGTAATGAGGATAGTGATATGTGGCGTTTTGTACAATCCACATGGAATGAAAGTCAATCTAGTTCAGATCTGGAAAACTATCTAAAAGAGGATGTTTTTCAGCATAGGCTTCATACACCCTTCGATATATTGAAATGGTGGCAAGTACATGCAGGGAGATACCCCATTTTAAGTAAACTAGCAAGAGATATTCTTACCATTCCAATCTCAACAGTCGCATCCGAGTCGGCCTTTAGTGCTGGTGGGCGTGTTTTAGATGATTATAGAAGTTCTCTTACGAAGGATACAGTTGAGATGCTAGTTTGTGGGGGTGATTGGATTAGAGCAGGCACAAAGGCCGAAATGCAAACTTTTCAAGTGAGTTCTTCATTCTTTTAATTTAAGTTGTTGTTTTAGCTCGTATTAATATATCTAATGTATAAGATATTGAATTTTTAAATTTCAGCAAGCTGCAAGTGTGGAGGAGAGTTTGGAAATTGAGTTTCCAATGTTGAATCTTAGTATTAATTGATCTCAATCCTTACAATTTACGAGTGAGTTGAATACTTTCAATTATGCTTGTATGAAATTATACAAAAATGTCTCTTGTTCCTATGTTAATTAATTGTTTGTGTATTTTCAGCAAGCTTTAAATGTGCGGGGCTGATACTTGCATGGCTGTTGGTGTTCTTCTTGGCTTGGTTGTTGACTACTTGATTGGTAATTTAATTTTGTGGGATTTTGGCTTGGCTGTTGGCATGTTGCCTTTTTGTTCTATCTTCTAAATTAATTAGTTATGTGAATTTAGTTGTTGGGATTTTGCCTTTTTGTGGGATTTTGGCTTGGCTGTTGCGATTTTGCCTTTTGGCTGTTGGCTGTTGGCATGCCGCATGAATTTAATTGTGTTAATTTATGTTATTTGGTGTGGATTCATATAAATTTATGTTATTTTGTATGAATTTATGCTCCATTTCAATATATTTTTTTTCTGTGAAAATGATGTATCAGTAACAATATTAGTATATTACTTCTGGCCCGATGGTGTATGTTTATATTTTGATAAATTTTTGAAATTTGAATGATAACTGTTTCATATGGACATATTTAACTGCTTGTCCATTTATAAATCATCAGAAATAGCTTCTGTATATCAGCAGAACAGCCCAATAAAGCAGCAGAACAGCCCAATAAAGCAGCAGAACAGCCCAATAAAGCCCAGTGAGCCAGCTCGCCAGCTCGCGAGCTAGCTCGGGCTGGCTTGTCACAAGCTGAGCCAAAGCTTTTGGCTCGGGACCCCTATGTCCAGCTCGCTCGGGCCAGGCTCGGTCCAGAATAAACAAGCTGAGCCAAGGCCCAGCTCGGCCCGAGCCAGCTCGTTTACAGCCCTATTTATGGATACAGAGAGAAAATAACATAGCTCACATCTAACGGTTTTATTTTGATGTTTAAGTTTTAAACTTTGAGTTATTTAAGTTTTTAAAAATGGAGGCATGATGGAGACACAAAAAATAGAGGTATTCGAACACTCTATATATATATATATATAAGCTGCGGTAGTCCTTTCACTGAATTTTATGGCACATCTCAAGTCCAATTCAGTTCATCCGTTTGACAAATGACAAGTCCGATCTTCCCTTCCACCCGACTTTGAGGACTTTTAATTAATTGTTTTATATTGTCAAGAACTTTGAATATTTAATTTATTGATGAAATTTTTGTCCAATTCATGAAAAATATAAATGTATCGTTCTAATTAAATATATTTCATATTTCGTTGAATATTTGTTTTATTAAATTCAGTTTTACGTACCATAGTATTTTTTTTTATTCCACAGTGAATTTTTCATTCCACAGTGAATTTTTCATTACGTACCATAGTATTTTTTTTTATTGCACAGTGCAGATAGGATCCATGCTATGTTCCTTTACTTTTATAAAATGGTTGGGAAAACGTCACTAATAGAGAACAAATGTTTTAAAATAAAATCAAGTTGAACTAAACGTTTAAGTTTAAAACTTGACTTTAACTAGTCAATGTCTCATCTAACAACTACTCAATATATATTTCAATCCGAAATATTTTAATACCATCTCTAAAAAATAATATTTAATTCAATTTTTTTTAAAAAAAAAGAAAAAGAAATTTATCATGCCCGTAGTTTTAAACTGCGATACCAGCAGGTTAGTACTGCAGTTAAAAACTACGAGCAATACATTTAACAAATCTTCTTCTCGTGTGCGGCGGTTGCCATGGAAGCGGAGGAGCAAGAAGAGGCAGAGGAAGGAGCGGTGGGAATGAGGAATTGCGTTTTCTTCTCTAGAGGAGTGCAGAATTTTCCAGAGAAGTCGAAGGGAAAAAAATGTAATAGAAAAACTTTCAATTAATAAAACTTGGGAGGGAAGGGAATTCTTGGGAGTCTGGTGTTCTTTTGTTCTATATTATATTTTTACCACATGGTATCAGAGCGGGAATTGTTTGGAGGTATTGATCTCTGATGGTCATACCAAAGGTGATCTAGATACCCCGTTCATTCCTATTTCTCTGGTATTCCGCTGCTAGACAAGGTGTTCACCTTCCTCCATTACCTAATCGGATTAGGATTAGGCTAATCCTAATCCATTATTCAGACATGTGTTGTCAAATTTTCTTTTATTTTCCTTTTTTTTTTAACCCTTAGTTTGTGTCTTTTTTACCCTCTGAATCTATGGCTGCCGAAAACCAAAAAACCTCTATCAAATCTCTTACCAATTTTTTATTGAATGCTGACAATTATTTACAATGGGCTCGGATTGTTAAATTGGCGCTTGGAGGCGAATCAAAACTTGAACACATTCTTGGCAAAGTTGAGTCTGTAGCTAAGACTTTAGAAACAGATGAGACTTTAAAAACAGAAGGGACAAAACCTAAAAAAAACACTAAGGATGTTGAATGGGAAGTTAATGATTTGCGGGTTATGTCATGGATCCTAAATTCCATGGAACCCAAAATCTATGGTATTTTTGAGATGACCAAGTCATATTTTAACATATTATTGTAAAATGGACCAAAACGGAGAGAGTGCCAGGTCACAGTCTCTAATCCAGCACTCTTTTCTGCACGAATCTTAGCATGCCGATCAAAGGTCCAAATTTTGGGCACGATTGGAGCATGAATTCTTGAGCACTTTAAGCCTTGCTCTAGTTTAATATATATTATGAAAAAAATATGTTATTTACTATTATAATTATATAATAGTGTGAATTTTGATATTTTTAATAATACTTATATATTGTTTTAATAAAACCAATTAATATATAAAAACGGATATAAATATAGTTTAGATTCGTATTCAATTCTTTTTCACCCCTAGCTAGTCGATTCTTATCGCCATGGCCAGGGGTAATAAATGTCATTTATCGTCTGAAGATAAATATTTTTTGCATGAGACCTTCAATTTTTTTTTTTTTTTTTGCATGAGGTTCTTTGCTTCTGGAGGCATGATGTATCAGTCCCTCTTCGACTATTTTTTATTATTATTTCTAGTCTGCATGAGCTTTTCATGTTTCAAAGTTAGGAGTAGAACCAAGGTGTTCTTAAGTTCATGAAGTTTTCTTGTAAATTTAACTTTAAATTTTATCAGATTGATTTTAAATGATGAATCTGAATTGTTAAAATCTATTTATCTTACGAGTGATGTATTTACATGCAAAATATTTAAAATTTTGAATTAATTTTGTACAGAGTCAAGTTCTAAATTTTTTTCAAATAATATTTGTTTTTTTCAGAAATTGATTGAACAAAACACTGCTGGTTAGGATTTGAGAAAGAGAATATGTGCCGATATGAGTGCTAATTAATTTCAATAACCGATGTTTTTCTCCGCATAGCTTTGGAGGTGCTTCTTAATTGTGACAATAATAAACATGATATTGTTCAAAATCAAGAGGTTATACAACATCCTACATGATTGGAATTATGAGGTATTTGATGAACATCAGATCAAACTTGGTCTGATGCTTGATCGGATCCGTTCAATCTGCTTTAAGATTTGTGTGGAAAATTTATTTTAAAATTCGTCCTCCAATCTAAAAAGACACAAATTTGGATGCAGATTGAACAAATATGATTAGACATTTGGACTGAATCTGACTTAATGAGCATCAAAACTTCCCTTTAATTAATGGCCCAGCCCACCCATACTTCAAGCCCAAAAATCTTCTTTTTTACAATTTTAGAGGAGGGTTTAAATGCCTCTATTTTTTGTGTCTCCTTCATGTCTCCATTTTTAAAACTTTAATAACTCAAAATTTGAAACTTAAAAGTCAAAATAAAATCGTTGGATATGATCTATGTCATTTTATTTATGCACTTGTAAAAAATTATGACATTTCAATTTTATTTTGATTGTCATCAAGAGCTTGTAAAAAATGCATTAATATGAATGATTTTTAGACGTTGATTTTTGAACTTATTGATTCCTATAAAAACAAAATTAAAATGTGATAATTTTTTATAAGCACATAGAGAAAATAACATAGATCACATCTAATGGTTTTATTTTGACTTTTAAGTTTTAAATTTTGAGTTATTAAAGTTTAAAAAAAGGAGAGTGCTATATTAAGTGCATCTTTTGCAATTTTGAGAGCTAAGAGAATTTTTTTTATTTCAATACCCAATTTATCCTTACTGGTAATTACTCACTTCTTTTTAATTATATATGTGTATATATATGTCCAACTTTATTAATCGGTAGGTTGTATATATATAAATGAAAACGTACAATTGCACTCCTTTTTTAACAGGAAACAATTATATTCATTTAATTATATGTTAAAAAGGAATGATGAAAGCTGCACGATGAGATTGACTATCGTGTAAATATACGTTATATTTTAGTTAATCATAGGTCATAGCAAATAAAAAATGTGAGAGAGCTGGAATTTTATAAGCGTTGAAAAATATGTTAGGGTGCTCGTATATAATTTCCTATCAGACCAAACCATATGTTAAAGTTTTTAAGTTGTTGAGTGATTATATATGTAACTTTGAACTTCAACCATTTGATTACCTAGAATCGTCTTAATGTCTAATACCAAAAACTGATGCTACTACATCAAAATACATACTCAAAAGAAGAGAAAAAAACTTTCAGATATACAAAGAGAGAAATAGAAAGGACAAAGCTGGTATTTAGAGAAAAATATTCTCTCAGCTCTTAAAATTACAAAAGATGCGTTTAATATAGTGCTTCCCTAAAAAAATAGAGGCATTGTGGAGGCACAAAAAATGGAGGCATTTGAACCCTCATCTTTTATGAAATCATGTTATGTTATTTTGAAAGAGGAGGGTTCCACTGCCTCAACTTTTCATGCCTCCATTGAACCTCCAAATCTGAACCATTCATTAGTGATTTGATCAACGGACTAGATTAAAACTCTAAACAGCCCAAAAATTATCTCAATTCTCCTCCAGTACTACCTCTCTTCCTATCTCTGTACCCCCTTGCAAATCCTCCTCCCCCCACCCTCACTCCTCCCTCCGTCTAGCCCTCGACCTCATCTCCGTACTCTACCCTCCTCTCCTCCCCCCCACCCGAGCACCCCTCCGTGCACATTGCCCCCATCCTCTCCTCTCCTAAGCCTATCTTTCATTGTCTCATCAAATAATAGTTAGCTCAATCTTTACCTCTCAAAAAAAGAGAGGCAATGTTAATGGTACTAAGTGCAATCTATTGGTGTATTTGGAAAGCAAGAAACAATATTTGTTTTAATAATGCCCCTGTCCCTACAATTAGAAATATGATCCTATTAATTTGCTCCTTGTTGGAATATTGGACGGGTACAAAAAAGAGGGCTGTCATGCATCTTGCTCAAATCTGGACTCCTGAGGACATGGATATGATTCCTCTACAATCCCTCCCTCCTTTACTTCCCATTGACATGCCTCTTGATACCAATACACCTTTGGTGCAGTCTATAGTGGTTATCTGATGCCTTTTTTGACATATAACCATTGCTGCATGCTTTACTGTTTCTTCAATAATAAAAGGCTATTATGCTCTTTTGTTAGCACACTTGTTAGTACTTTATGGTACTTAGCTTAATACAATGACACATAGATGACCATGCTTGTTTGCTTATGTTTGACATCTGCTCAGTTTTGTTTTGGGTTTTAGGCTTCCTGTAATTGGGTTTGCCAAGGTCAATGATGTGAATAAATAGGGCTGAAACCTTAGTACTGCTTCCTTTCAAAGTTCAGTACCTAGTTAAGGATGCCGGGTGTGATACGGAGACCATTCCTGGCACTGGTTTTTCGTTTTGGGTAGATTTACTTACTGTCTATTTTACTTTTGCACTTTTGTATTCTGCATTTTATTCAATGGAAGGGCCTATGTCTATTTTTCCAAAACTCCTCTCGCCCCTCCCCTTTGTGAATGAGAAATAAGAATGGGACGATGGGTTACAACTTCTGCTCTTGAATTTAGGTCCGTACAAGCTATTTGTTTGTTGATTTTTCATTTTTGCTATTTTTTTCCTGAATGCAAAAATAAATTGCAAAGTTTTTAATTTTGTTTGCTATTGACGTATGGTAAGACTGTATTGTGCAAATAAGGCTCCTACTGGTATCACGAGACACTGAAAAAAATGGGACATGAATTGATTTTGTAATTTTGTCTAATTTGCTTTATTTATCTTATAGGTGGTGAAAAAATGGGACTGATTTGATTAAGTAATTTTGTCTAATTTGCTTTGTCTTGTCTTCTAGGTGGTTAATTGTCGGCAATAATCACCCAACTTCATTCAATTGAAAGAATCTCCTTCTTACTGTTTTCTCTTGGCTTCTAACCCTTGATGGATCCACCACATATTTTGCTGATTTCGGAACAATGGGTTCTCCAAGGATCGAGTTAGTGAAGTACAAAAGCACGCAAGAAAGAGTCAGTGAATAAGTCAAAGAGGGGACGCTTGAGAAGCGGCTTTGAATAAGTAGGCATGGAACATTCCAAGAGATAAAAAAGGCAATGCGAAGATTGCGGTGAATTTTACCACTATTCAGCTACCTGTGAGACAAGAAAGAAGGCCAAGATTATTGAGTTAGTTCCAGGACAAACTCCATTGTAGTAGGATGCCAACATTTCTATTAATTGGTGGTGCTATTTTCTAAACCATATCTGACTTTGGTAATTTTGATAGAACATGTAGTATATTTTTTGTGGTTATTTTGATAGCAAATATAGTATGTTGTTAATTTTTGTAATGATACTGCTACTCTCTACTAAATATAGTTTATCTGTTATTTTTGAATTTTGTGGGAATATTACATATATACTTGAGAATTATGTGATGGATTGATGTGTAAATTTTCTAATTCTAATCTTTATTCTTTATTGTATCATTTCTAATAATCTTGTCAGATATCTATGCCATCTATGTACTGGTACTTGTACCAGTCTACTCTCTATTGTATCAAACTTGCAGAATATGAAAATAACTACCAATTGAAATAAAGCACATAAATGGTTTGATACATACAGCCCGAGAAATCCAACGACAAACTCATCATGTTGAGCACGAACTATTGGATCCATGCAATTATAACAATCTTTTTTTTGCCTTGTAAAAACATTCTTATTCTGAAAGTAGTCGACTTATTTATATGAACATGTCAATCTGTTTGCTTTTTGATTGTATGAATCAAGAATTTATTTTTACGCACTTGTATAAATCTCTTTATATGCATTTTGTATTTGTGTATGTTGTAAATGAGTTTGTGAATCTATACATGTATGTGTATGTCATAATTCATGTAAACTCATAAATTGTGAATTTCACACTAAATTCATGTAAACTCATAAACTAGCCATGAGATCACATGAATATTGATTTTTCATGTTTAAATTGTGACGATCCAACAATATTTATATGGCTATAAACTTTATAATTAAAATCTGATAGAGTATATTGATAAAAATTATGAAACCCAACCAATATAAAAATGTATTTAAATTTGAATAATAATAATAATTAATTGAAGTAATTAATTAGCCTTACTAGAATCAACAATTTAGAATGACCATTATTGAGATAATAGAGAAAATCAAGAAATTTGAAAAGAACAAAAACATAACCTTAATTTTGAATTTGAATTTGAATTTTCTTTACATTTTAAAATTAATAACTAAAATCATATTTTACATAGTTGTATAATAGATTAGACACGACAATTACTTAAACCCCTTTTTCGAAACATATTAGTTTTAATCCTTTCATTTTTTTAAGAATTATAATAATTACCCAGTTAACTAAATCCAGCCATCAATGTTCAAGATCAGACAACCAAAAAAATGATTGCAATAGATATAAATTAATTGAAATAAATTATTTTTGTAATAAAAAAAAATTGGTTGTCAGTGTTTTCAAGAGTTTTGGTAGAAATATATTTAAAACCAATTATTTAATTGAAATAAGAATTTGTTGATTGCAATAATAATTTGGTTTAAACTAATATAACAGTAAGGTATTACAACCACATTATTAAAATAACACACCTCAGCCACTCTACGAAAAAAACATATTCCGGTAACTCTACAAAAAAAAAGAAACGATTTACGTAATTTTATAATATTTGTAATGTATTAACGTTTTGATTGGTTTCTTTATACCACTGTTAATAAATATCATTTTTCTAAAGAAATTATTTAGTAATCTTTCGATTATTGTGTTCAATATGTTGTAATTTTTATTGTGTTATAAAGTAATATATAGTGTTGGATAAGTTTATGATCTAGAATTTATGAAATCACCTACTTTAGGAAAAAAAATCAATTCTATAGCTAGACTGGCAATCAAAACTTAATCTAGGTTATTCAATACTGAATTCTTTTTTAGATAATTAGTTCTCAGCTGATTTTATGCAATGGGTGCATGAAGAATTTGAAAATCTTCAATTATTAACTTATCATTGTCAGTGCACTACAGTCGATACTAGAACCTCCAAACAGAGAATAAATAAATAAAAAATTAGTTTCGATATTTATTGTTCATTCCATGCCATTTAACTAATTTTAGCTGTTGTAGACTAATCATTTTGGTTTTTTAGTTTAATTAACAACTCTTTTATGTTAACTAAGCATTTTGTGGTTACACTCTTATATATGTTATTTCAATATATATAATATCATATTTATTCATTTTTTATATCTGTGTGTAAATTTTATTCATTTTGTATGTCTGTTTGTAATTTATTCATTTTTTCTATGTTATTAATTAATTTATTGGTCCAATATTTACTGTACAATAATCTCGGTTGAGTATTATGATAAAGTTTTAAGCTATGTAGTTTTGGTTAATTTTTTATTTTTTTTATTTTTTATAATTTGTTGTTTCATATATTTCTACCTATCGTTCATTGGTTGATTAAAATTTAAAATATTAAGGTGGCTCAATAACTAGAACGACCCACATGTAACCATGTAAAAATTATCAATAAAAAGGTTTACAATAATCGAAAGTTGAAATGACAACCCAACTAAAATGTACACAAAATAATAAAAGGTTTATTATGTTATCAATCCGTATCAGATTTGTTTTCTGCACTCCCGAACAAATTTAATTCAACTAAAAAAAGTGAGAATCAAGTTGATGGAACTTCTAAATTAATTAACATGTATAGTTTGATATAGTTTTATGCTTCTTTAATTGGGAATATATTATGATCAATTTTATATTATTTTTGCTATTCTGATAATTAATTCTGTAAAAATTTGTATTATATTGAAGTAATGTGATTCAAATCTTATTTATTTATTTATCCGGACCTACGAAATTGTAAAAATTTGGAATCAAACTATAAGGCTACAAGACTAGCTAAATTATAAGTTTTTTTTTTTCTAGTTTTTATCCATAGTGTTAGGTTTGATTGCATATTTATAAGTTCAATATTCAAATGATGCATATTTACTATTTTGCGCTCTTTGATGTTTTTTTTCTTGTTAATTTCTTTTGTTCCATACAAAAAAATTTTAATACATCGTACTTGGCCTAACAAAAGATATATAGTTGCACTAGTTGTTCCAATTCCATTTATCATTAGCTTATTATTGAATTTAATATATTAATTTTACTATATTTTATTACTTATTTATGCAAATGTCATATTATTTAAGACAATTAAAATTTTCTTAGATATATATATCACCCAAAAAGCAGAGCGTGTCTGTCCTGCTTGAACTATGTAAATTTTATATTTTCAAAAAGATTTATATTTCTAATCATTTTATGCATCAAAATTAGATGTATCAAATTTCTTGCTCGCTTTTGATACTATGACCTTGGTGACAAAAATCATTTTCAGTGAGCGAAGTATTATAACTTATTAAGCAAATTTATAATTGTTAATTTCACACTAAATTCATTTAAACTCATAAACTAGCCATGAGATCGCATGAGTATATTGCTTTCTCATGTTTAAAGTGTGACGATCCAACAATATTTATATGACTTGATACTTCATAAATAAGTACATACAACATATATATATTTATAATTTAAAATCTCATTGAGTCTATTGATGAATTATGACACCGAATTAATTTAAAAAATTGTATTGAAGTTTGAAAAAATAATAATTAATTGAAGTATTAATGAGCCTTCCTAGAATCAACAATTTAGAAGAATAATAACTATTAAGATAATAGAGAAAATCAACTTAATAGAAAAGAACCACAAATTATCCTTAATTTTGAATTATAGTTTTAATTTTATGTACAGATTTAACCTAACTACTGAGATCTTATTGTCATTAGTTATGTAATTGAATTAAATTTAAGACTTCACATTACTTAAACTCACCATTGAAGCATATTCGTCAGATTTAAAATTCTCAAATTCCAGTAATTATTATATTAATTATTAATATAGTAAACTGCTACCAGCAAAAGTCAATATTAAACAATATTGTACACAATTAATTACTACTGACACCATTACTACTTATACTATTTTTTATTTTTGTTAACTAAAAAATTAGTTTCAATAGGTATAAATTAATTCTAATAAAAATGTTTCTTTTTTCTTTCACTATTTAAAAAATTGGCATCATTCGTGTCTTTTGATCAAGGGAATCTAGAGGTATAACCTCTACCTTTCTACTTCAAAAAAATATATTTTTATTTATTTGTGCATATTTTATGCAAGGCTTACCATTAAACATATAATTTTGACTCTGTTTGTATTAATTTATCGTAAGAACTGATCCAACCAATCAAATATGAGCATATATTTCTGCTTCCAATATTTAGTGATTATTGAGAAATTGTTAAAAGCTTTTGAGAAATTGTTAATACAATATAAATAATATTATTTAAGCTTTAGAAACTTCTTGTTTGAATATATTTCCATCTGATAGATGTTCTATAATAATAATATATATAGTATCTGATGACATAGGCAAATACGTGTTGAACAATATATATTATATAGAATGACGTGTACTTAAGAGGCATATATGTGTTTGCATAAATATAAATACATGTGTTGTGTAGATATCTATTTCTTCATTTCATTATTAGAAATGTTGATGTTTATATTCGCTAATTGCTACGATTGGAAAATGAAAATTCTTGTTTAATATAAACCCTTTAATCAAATAATATGTCTTCATTTGATTAAATATATCTATTTTATATATAGAAAACTATATTTAATTAAAATTGTACTCGCGCCACATGTATAGTCTCACGTAATATCGCGCAAACGCTCTCTTTTTCTTTGATTTGGAATCTATGAAGAGAACAACTCTCTCGTTTTTTTCCCTCTTTTTCCCGAAAATCCTAATCTCTCTATGGCCGCCATGGTTGGCTTCTCCTCCGGTGAATTATCTCCGTGGAGGAGGTGCCGCCACAAGGACTCTCAAGACCCACAAGGCTTCTCCTCTTCCGACGAATCTTCTCTTTGTGCCTGCCATAGTTGGCTTCTCCTCCTACGATGAATCAGCTCAGAGGAGGTGCTGCCACAAGTACTCTTCGCTCAAGGCGAGTAAGGACCAGCGCTGAGGGATGAAGGGCCGCCACCGCCTTCACCTCCGTAGATCTCTCGTCGATTCTTCCTCTTCCTTATCGACAGTTTAATTAAGTTGTAAATTCTGAAAAGAATGGCAGTGTGTAAGCAAACTTTTATTTCTCATTTTCTATAAATCCTGATATAATTTCTTACAGCTTTATGATACAGGTGTGGGGTGCAATTACCTTTTGTTGTTCTCAGTGCAATCCTGAAATTTTGGCCACCATTTCCCATTGTATGTTTGGATTAAGTTCAAGGTCTGGTGGTTATTGATGATGGTTATTAATTAATGAAAGTGCAAATTAAAGTACTCTATATATATCCTGTGTATTCCTTGGTTCTTAGTTTTGATTTGTTTGATTGAGAGGCTGAAGTGGAATATACGAAAGGATATTATGAGCGTGAAGAAGAAGAACACAAGAATGACATAGAAGACGAGATATTTCTTGAAGGCCAATAGTTTTAATTGTCCCTCTTCATTAACTTGTCAGGTTTCAAAATTAAGGCCAATGAGTCCTGACCTAATCAGCGAAGGAAGAGAAAGGGCAACATAGGTTTGAAGGTAAGGACAAAAATGTCATTTTACTTTTTTTTTTTTCTATTAAGCAGTATTTTAATGGGTTGAAGCAGGAAATGGGAATAATTTAATGGGTTTTCCATGCATAAAGCTCTTTATTTAAGGCTCAAAATGTGTATAAGTACATAAACAAGTCCACCAATATTCTAACCAGGTTGTTACTTGTATATCAGATTGTACCTAGCTACCCTTGCACCAGTATTATGAACAAACGAATTCAAATGAACACCAACTGATACACATTAAAGACTAAAAGACAGCAAAAAAGAAAGAAAATAGAAAGCATAGCTAGACAAGTAATTTGATCAAACCCTTATACAGGCACATAGAAAACTTCAAAACAAACATATTAGAATTTGATTTTGAATTTTTAGCATTTTCTGCTATTTTAAATGTCTGTCTGAATCTCAACTTCCAAAAAAAAAAAAATTAGCAAGTTGTTTCTCTAAACTGCCCCTAGAAAAATGCATAAAAAACACAGTTCCACGACTCCTAAAATCTTCAAAATCCTTAAGCATATAGAAAGAACAAAAAGTTTGGTTTAGTCAATTGTCCAAAAATAATTTTTCAATATTGGTTGTTAGAACAGTGAACAACAGCTAACAATGAATTACCAGCAAATACTTTTTTACAAAAGTGCTAATTTGACATAGTTCTAGGCCTCCAATGGATCTCAAATTTCTTGTGCATGTAATTTCTGTCTCTTTCATATAATCAATGTTTTAAAATGCGGCCGCATATGCGTATGCGGTCGGCAGCCGTACTCAGAATGTCCATGCGGTTTTTTCATGCAGTTTTTCCATGCGGCCGCATATGCGGTCCGAATATGTGGTCATGCGGATTAAAAATGCGGCCATGCGGTCTAAATATGCGGCCATGCGGACTGAAATATGCGGCCATGTAGTTTTTCCATGCAGTTTTGATAATTTGATTGTATTTTAATTAAAATTTATATTAAAAAAATCAAAAAATTATTGTTGGTTATGTTAACATGTGAAAATAAATTCAAATATATGAATATAATATATATATATACACACACACGTCAATTTTTATTTTAAAATCCGCATATGCGTCCGCATACCGCATATACGGTATGCAGTGGCCTTCCGCATGCATGAACAAAACCGCATTTTAAAACACTGCATATAATTAGCATGCATGTTTTTTTTTTCTTTGTAATTAAAAAAAAAATGTCTTCATTCATATTGGTCACATATTCAATGTCTGACAACCAATATTGGCAGGTAACCTGAGCTGCCATAGCGCATCAAGTTTAGCGACTTTAAGGTCGTTATCGGAGTTTATGTGCTCTGCAAATGGGATTAGGATTTAAAATATGCAAATTTAGTGACCTTGAGGTCGTTATCGAAGTTTATGTGCTCCATAAGTTCAAGATTAAGATTCAATTGGGCATGATTTGGTCCCAATTAGGTTTAATTTGATTTAAGATATGATTTGGATTCAATTGGATTTGATTCGAATTCAATCGACCTTGATATAGGCCCAATTGGAGGTTATATAGGATGTATAGACCTTGATTTGGGAGTTATTCGCTTCAATTTGGGCCATGAGGAGTTCAGATGGACATGATATTGTTTTAAATATATTTTAATTGGATTCAATTTGATTGAAGGATCGATTTACAGTAAAAAAGGATCTATTTGTGAACATTTTCAAGGTTCAGGGACTTTTTAGTAATTTCCAGAAGGTATTTGCACTAATTATGGTACTTTCCAGGGTCGCATAGGTAAAATGGCTGCTTCAAGGGCCTGTTTTGGGGTTTTAAATGTCACCAGGGGCCTCTCAACATACATCAAGGACCCTAGAATAATCTTTCTACTGGAAGGAGGTCTTTTATATAACCAAAACTCTAGAATAATCTTTCTACACGGATTTTTTACTTAAAAATCCGTGTAGCTCTCTCAAGGCTTTCTATACTGTTAGTTAAACAAAAAACCGTGTACAATTTTCACCTTTCTACACGGCTCTTTATTAAACGTCTGTGTTGCTCTCTCAAGTTTTCTACACTGCTATTTAAACAAACATCCGTGTATAATTCTTACCTTTCTACACGGTTCTTTAATAAATATCTATGTAGCTCTCTTAAGACTTTCTACACTGTTATTTAAATAATAATCCGTGTACAGTTTCTAATAAACGTCCGTGTAGCTCTCTCAAGGCTTTCTACACTGATTCTTTAATAAACATCCGTGTAGAAATCCCACAGATATTTCGGGCTTCCAAAAAATTACAATTTCTCCATGGTTTTTAGGTAAAATTATCAAATCCGTGTACAATGTGCAGTGTACAATGACCATTTTTGTAGTAGTGACAATTTAATAAATCAATTTAAGAACATATATCACATTTGTTATGGTTTAAAGTGTAAACGGTCGGATACGGATAGTAAAATGCCTTACCGTATAAGGCTACGGATACGAATACAGATTGGATAATTTAAGTACTTTTTCAGATTTGAATTAGGAAGAAATTGGATACTATCCGATCCGTTTACACCCCTACTTAGTATAGCTTAAAAAATGATAACATGATAACAAATGATAACAAAAAATAATATGAAAGGCTCTGATTGGTTTACAAAATTCCTTGGTATAGCTTCATTAAAAAAAAATAATAATAGAAAATGGGACAGTGAACAAAGGAATTTTTATTTTTATTTTTTTGAACCAGGAACTCAATACAAACATAACATGATAACAAATAAAAGCGAAAAAACAGAAAATAACATAGGGGTACGTGGCATTCAACCAGAGCCTCTGAAAAAAATATCCCAAATGGAGACTAAACACCAATTCTTTAAAAAAAAAAATGAATGAACAAAACAAATAGAGAAGCACCATGCAGAGAATCTGAACCATTAGTGCGGAAGAGTTACCCGGAAATGTTCAATCTTCTAGAAGCTGAGTAAATTAAAGACAAATTCACTGGCTTAAAAATAAACTGCTATGTTTTTATATGTAGCGGGTTAGAAATGCAGTTAATATGACCCGCATCAAGAATACTTCGCAACATAATCTATAAGTGGAACTGGGATAAGGGGCTCATGGGTCGAATTCGTATCCTCTGAGATATCTCAAACTTTGCGTGACATTATGGAAAATCTCAACTGTTTAAATACGTTATACACAAATCTCAAAGCACACATAATACTGACCCCTACATCACCCCCGAATAGGCACCGGACACGTCGGTCACGCAAAAGTTGAGATATCTCAGAGGATTCGCACCCTCATGGGTCTCTCCTAAATGGTTGAGTTCTCCTGAACAGCGAGTTAGGTCGCGAACTCGCGATGGGCTGAGAGAAGCTGATTTGACAAAATTTAGTTAATAGTTTAAAAATATGGGCTGGCTCATGAGTCGGTTCACGAGCTCACGAGCTGAATCGAGTTGAGTTAAGTGTTCACATGAGTCGAGCCGAGTTAAGTTTTTTCTTTCAAAATTGAACTGAGTTGAGTTTGGACTTTTTTTAGTTTTGAGTTCGATTCGTTATTGTTACATTTCGAAAATTTAGAAATATGATTAAATTGTTAAATCAATCATTTTACTTAAATAAAATGTTTAATTAAATTAACGATCGCTCAGAAATTTTCTGACCGACTAAAACGAAACTAAAATTTCGTAATATTAATAATGTATGAAAATATGTATAAAAAAATTTAGAGATTAGAAATAAAATAAAACATAGCACTAGGAATAAAATATAATTATACGAAAATATTCGTACAAATAAAATATAGAATTTATAAAGCTCGTTCATTTAGAACTTTTAGATAATCAATTTAATATGCTTAATTATATAAAAGGAAATCAAATTATTCGAATCTTAAATTGAGGGTTAAATACACAAATTATATGTACAAATATAGTTACAAAAATATTATGAACTTTCGATTCGAATTTATAAAAGAAACAGACTTTAAAACCAATTAAAAGAAACAATGTTAAATTCTGAATTGTTTAGACCATTTGATTCATTTAGCACGGATCTTAAATGTTGCAATTTAAAGGTTGTAATTTTATTAACCATCCATCCCACCCAGCACGAATCTTAAAGCAGTGGATTTAATTAACCCTCCCCACTCTCCTTCCTCTCTTTCCCTCTCTGTTGGCGCACCCTCCCACAACAGAACCCCCCATTTCCCCTCTGTTACGCCAAAGAAGAGAAAAAGAGAGGGGCTCCGCCCCCTCCGCCCCCTCCCCTCCTCCGTCGCCGGCGAGCCACCCACGGCCACCCTCTCCCCTCTCTTCTTCTCGGCTCGGACAGCCCCAGGCCGCCTCTCTCTCTCTCGGTTTCTGCCCCCGTTCTCTCATGAAACCCTAGAAACTAGGGTTTAGGCGGGGTGCTGCCCCGGTGTTGGCTTGGTGCCGTGATGGTGTTGATTGGTGCTGCCTTGGTACTATGGTGCTTGCTTGTGCTCGAGTGGGATGGCCGCGAGGCGAGGCGAAACCCTCGGAACCGATCACTTTCGTTCGACATTTTCTTTTTCGGTTAACTTCTAAAATTCGTGATTTGTATTTTGATGAATTGATTAATGTTGTAGGATGTGAAATTGTTAGTTTCGAGTACGGGTTGTTGATTTTCCCGACTCGATCGAATTGCTTGAATAAATTAAGTATAAGGGGTTATATTGCAAAATGATTTTTATTAATGGTTGGAATTGTAAAATATAGGACCATGGTGAATTGTATGAATTAAAGGGACTAAAAAGTAAGAACTGATTTGTTTGAAATGGTGGCCGGCCATATGTGGATTTAAATAATCGTAAAGAGGCCTTAAATTGAAATGTTGGTAAATAAGCTTTGGAATAGCTCGTTATGACCATATGTATGTATTTATGTGAAATTGGATAAATGTTAAGTAATAAAGCGGAATAAAAAAAGAAAGGGGTTGAATTGCAAAGTAGACACCAATGTGTGAAATTTCATTAATTGAGGACCAATATGAAAAAGATGTGAATTTATATGAATGATAGCCGTGACTTTGCGGTTGGGATATACTTGAATCGAATTGAAATGATTGATTGTTTTGGGCCTTAGTAAATTGGACTTGAATTAAAATGAAATAGTTAAATGACTTGGCCTTTGAATTTGTTTGATTAACGACATGATATATATAGATATATATATGTGCATACTTGGGTCCAATGCTAGAATGTAAAGAAACTGAAATTTGATTTAGCTTTTGAAATAAGATTATGATAAGGAAAGTATAAAGAAAATAATATCACTCAAGTACGCAAATAAATTGTCGAACAATGATTTAAATTAAGTATAGGTATAATATAGGTGTAGGCTCGGTCGAGCAAGATATCGCGAGGTGATTCGAGACGTCTGATCCTTAAATTGAGCGGTACGCTCGTCATACTAAGGTGCGGGATTCTTGGACTTGTTTGATACTTTATTTTCAGGAATTAAACTGTGTATTCGTTTGTCATGTTGAATATCATTGATTGCATCACTGAATTGCGAAGAGCATTTGGATAGCCCAATTAAATTAAACTCGAATTGATCTGAATTGAATGATTTGCATGCTGGTATGGTTATAGGTTATGTTGATCTATTGTGATCTGATTTTGATTGAAAGTCACCACGAACTGTGTATGTGAATGTATGTGAACGGATTTACGAAGTTAAGCACTTGGATCCAATGAATTTGCCAAGTCGGGCTGTATGCTGACTTGGATTCCCAGGATCCTAAATGGCCTTAGGTGAACGGCCCTCGATATTCCCAGTACCGGTTGGGACGAGGGAGGGTGATTATGTTATGAGATGTGTGATTGGAAATCGTGGGTGACTTGTGTAACGTCTATGGCTTGGTAGCATTTTCCTACGTGTTAATGCATTTGAACGGTCGATTGAATATGACGAATATTGGAAACGATTCTAAAGTGGATTTTCTTTATATGATTCGAACCAGACCTTAATAAACTGTTAAGCCAAGCGATTGCAGATGGGTGTCAGATAAAGGGTCCAGCGGTTGGCCATCTGTAGGTGTCAGTAACCCTACAGATGTGGGTTTGATAATGGTTCAGCTCGAGAGAACATCTGTAATTGCTACAAGCCCTAATGAACTGAGTTACGAATCGAGTTAGGCCAAAATATATGTTGTGTTTGAGATTCATCTTGGAAATTCCGTAAACTGTGTTTCAGGTTGATTAAACTGTTGTCGAGCATTGGCATTCTGCTATTTATGTTTTCTTATATATATATCTGTTTGCATTGTTATTGTTTGGGTTTCATTTTTGAATATAGAGTTTGATTGCAAGTCCAATAATCTAAACTGTGACAAATTTCGCACTGAGGATTTATTCTCACCCCCACCCTCCCGATTATTTTCAGGTTTATTTTACGGATGTAGCGAATGAGGATATTGGTAATGCATATAAAAAGATTCACTGCCTTGCATGTATATGTGACGCTTGATTTATACACGCGGCAGGCTGTCAGACCCACGAGATTTGAGGTGTGACAGTTATGAAATATTGAGTCACTCAACTCATTGATTCGCGAACCGGCTCGACTCATTAGCGAGCCGCTCAACTCATTGCTTATTCGTGCATCAGTGATATACATATTGTTAAAAATAGGACATGATTGAACCCGTGATTAATTAATGGTAGAAATGGTCTAAACAGACTGTATGGCATGATTTATAGTAGGATGATTTTTTTTATTTGTTAAATAAATCAATGATTTAGCATTTGGGGAATTGACCTGTTACAGTCGTTGACGAGCAACTTGATATTATATATATATATATATATATTTCAGTTGACGAGCGTGCGGACAAGCAGTCAGCGATCAAATATTCTTATTTTTAGATAAGACTAACTTATTATAGTTGTCGTTTAGTAATTTGTTGGAAGGATAGACTCGAATTCCACGTATTTAATATTAAAAAGTTTGAGATTCTTCGCGGCGCGTGTGTGTATATATATATATATATGAAGAGGGTTTCAACAGCTAATGTTTTTCCTAACTCATGCTTTATATTTTATATTTTAGTTTTTAAAGTTTAATCTATCGATCCGAAATATTCAGCATGATATTTATATTAAAATATATTTGGAGATCAAATTTTATAAATTTTAAAATAGTTTTACTATTTTTTTAGAAAAATACAAAATCACTGTTTTTGAACAGTTCGAAAACTGTGATTTTGTACCTATTTTAAAAAACTGTAAAAAAATTTCAAAAATTATAAAATTTCATCTCTAGATAGGCCTGTATAAAAACCTCGCGACTCGTGAGCCACTCGAACTCAGCTCGGTAACGAACTCTCTAACAACACATTCATTTAAAATTCGAGTTAGTTTGACTCGAGTTGAGTAACTCGTGAGTGAAACGAGTTGATTTCGAGTTGGACTCCACTCGCTCGTTACAACTCGTGACTCGTTTGATTAATGATTTCCTTCGTATTTTGGTCATATCTGAGCCATACAAACTCTATTTTAGGCAAATAAAAACTTGCTGGAAAGAAGATAACAAATAGAGGTCGCAGATTCCAAATTCATAAGAAACAGTCATCTATAAATATGAAATAGTTTGTACTCATAATTTATGAGTCAGTGGCGTAGCCAGGATTTGAATCAGGGGTAGGCAAAAAACAGGTTCAGATTTTTTTTAAAACGGATTCGGATTCAAATCATCTCCATAACTCCCTTCCCCGCCTTTAATACCAGTAATTCACGACTTAATTAGTTATTTATTTTGTTAACTGTCATATATATGTGTCAGTTTTTGTACTAATATGATTATTTTATAGGTGCATCGATCCATGCATGCAAGGAACATGTATTAATATAAATTATTTAATAAATTAATTAGTCAATTGCTCCACTACAGTAACAAAACATTCGATAGTCTGAGACTCTGAGTTCATTGTATCTGACAATAGAGTTTATTTCAAAAGTTTGTTATTGGAAACAAGGGGTAAAAATGTAAAATTGTTCTACAGACTATAGGCGATATAGAATTCTCAAGATATCAATATGGAAAATTAACGGAATATAAAATTTACGTGGGCCCAGTAACTCATAAAATAATATTCGGCCAAACTTGGTCCACTATGAATCAATCAATATTTTGAAAACAACACGGTAGATCACATGGCACCTACCTTTCTCCCCCCAAATTCTTTCGATTCACCGTGAAATTAGAAGACTGAATCAGTCCAGACAAAAGATAATCGCCTCTAATCATGACTTAATTAGTAGCGGGTCAGGGGTAGGCAAACCTGTTCTTCAGAGGTAGGCAAGCCCGTTATTACAACCGGATCTTAAAAAAAAAATCCAGGGGTAGGCATTTGCCTACCCCTGTATAATACTGGCTCCGCCTCTGCTCATAAAGACTGAAAATAACAAATAGGGTCCAGAATAAAACTGAGAATAGCTGTGCTATATATTGTAGGTACCCATAAAGATTTTAAAAAAAAAATGTGTACATGAACAGATAAACGACTGATATGCGGTGCGCATATCTCACCCGTTGCAATATAATTTTTTTTAATTTTGTGTGAATGTCAAACAAAAAGGTCTCTTCATATTTTATTTAATCTTATAATATATTCCCGTTGCAACGCACGAGCACGATACTACTATATTGGTTACTCGTAAATGGCTCAACAAAGACAACAAGTAACACAGAACGAAGATGACACGTACACATAGATTGCACATACTAGGTACCACTGCCATATACACAGAGATCACACGTTCATCATATATACATCAAATACATAAAGAAAAATAAAAAAAAAAGACCACTAACTATATCTATAGTCTCCCCATCGAAATTAAGGTGCTGTGTATTCAAATTTTAATCAAGATAGGAAGTAGTATTGCAATTGTCGCACAAGGTATATGAATCAATTCTCAACTTTATAAATGAGAATCAACTCATATTCCTTGTTTATCTCATTTCGACAATTAATCCACTCACGTTTGGATGAAGAACAATGGCTTATATATATCACAATACAACAATACATTTTCTAAACTAAACATATTAGAACTTCAACACCAAATTATAATCATTCTAAACATTTTTTTTTTGAAAAAAAGACAGAAAATGTCCATCCATTAATAAAAGAGTTTGAGTACAACTAGAGTTAAAAGATAAGCAAGAAAGTAAACTACCCAAAAACACATATATGTCCAAATAACAGGACAAACACAGGAGCACTAACAGTTGTGCCAGAATCAAGTTTGGCATGGAAACACTCCATGCTTATTACAACCAAGCAAGCCATAGAGCTATTAAGCAAACAAAGATGTAGACTATAATGTTTTGCATGACACAGTTCAAGCAATAACAGGGGTTTAGATGGCAACTAACAGTGGCACCATCTAAGGAGAATCATTCTAAACAATAGAGGGAGTACTATCTTTGAAACTCGATTGAAGCAAACCAGCATGATATAAGAGAACCCATAGATAGGTGATGAACTCACCTCCTTCGGTAAGCTTCAGTGCATGTTCAACGCTAGTCTCTGACGGAGCAAGAAGCAGCAACAGCTCCACCCAAACATCCTCTAGAAAATTCCACATCTCTTTATTCTCCTTAAACACATTTTTCAGGGTCTTCCCTAGTTGTGCACCTCGCCCAATAACAGACTGGTCATTATCTCCAACTTTCTCCATCTTTCCTACCATTCCTTTCTTGGAAATTTTTGAAAAGAAGCTACATGTCTCTTCGATGATTCTTTCGAACATGAGTGTGCATTCATAAGTGTTTATAGGGAGTAATTCAGGTGCATAGGCCACCAAATATGCACAGTAATTTGATATGTTTAATGCCACTGGCTCCTTGATTTTCACAAACCATTTACGTTTTGCTTTATTTTGGGCCATCCAGCAGAAGTTGGTGGCGACATGCCAGATCAATATCATTTGAATGGGGTTATGTAGTTCACACACCCAAGGAGGCAGTTCTCCTTCGATTCCAGGGCGTGATAATGCTGTTATTTTTGCAGGGTTGCTGAATCGTGTGTCGGGGTTGCTGAATCGTGTGTCGAGAAACTCCTTCAGGGTTGGTAAAATGGCCTCCATGATTTTTTCTTTCTTTGAGCTCACATATTTTACCTTCTTTGCCCCGCCTCTATACTGCAAAAATTTGAGTTTTGCCCGACAATGGAAGGAACAACATTCGAGCAGAGAGTACTGCCCGATTTGATAACATGTCTTTCCCGGCATGTATATACTAAAGAAAACCCACAAAAGCTTGTTGATAAGTAAGTGATCAAGAATCTGGCTTTTAACGTACTTACAGATCAGCAACACCTTTGACCAGTTGGAGAAGAAGTAACGAGTGAACTCATATACCTCTATTATCATGACGGTGGACAAAATACATATTGTCACAATAAGATCTAGATTAATGCTATCATTATTAATGGTGTGTTGTAAGTCCCATGTAGGGGGGTTGTAGGGGTGAAGTTTTAAGAAAATTCCTAAGAAGCAGGCAAACAGGATACCAAAAAGTAAAGTATAAACTGGGAAACCAAACCCTAATACAGTTGGATATTTTGTGTAGAAGAGATCTTGAAGGAATCTTAGCTCGTTGTTGATTACTCTAAGAACCCGTTCTGGCGAAGACTCAAGGAGTCCATGGCGAATGAAGTCCTGAGTCTCTTTCCGGTTAGCTTCAGCTGTCTCACATCCTTCTACAAACCTCCTCTTCAGCATCTTGAACAAAGCGAAAGAGAGGCATAAATCCTTCAGTTTGTTGCCGAGATCACCACTGGATTTCAGGAGCCGCCCTTCAGACCGCCACACATGTTCTATGGTAACCAGATCTTCATCTTTGATATCAATCTCATAGTTTGGTGGGGAACCGGCCTTAGGAGGCTTCGTTTCGAGGAGAACATATCTATATCCAGTCATGTTTTCTGGATTAAAATTCTGAATATTTTCAGACCTCTTCATGTAGAAGGAAACCCATTTCGTGTTAGCCGACCCATAGGATCGGTCGGCAAAATAATAACTAAATATCTGGTACAAATTCTTTATTATTGAAATACAGCAAATCCCCCAGAGAGCAATAGTAAAATTCCCTCTACCTGCCCATGGTTCAGAAGGAGATGATGCAGGAGCTGCACTGCCAATCGCATGGTCGTACCATAACCCGACCTTTGTGTACCATAAAGAATAGTACAAAAGGAGAGCACACATACCAAAATTGTTCACCAGCAGGACCCCTTCATTGACGGGCATTAGCTGTTTCTTGTTGGTGGTGTAGATTGTGTGTTCGATGATAGAATAGAAGCTGCTGAAGCCTGCCACCAGGAGCACTCCCCAGACGAGATAAAGCTCATTATAATAGGGAACATTGAGAACAAATGCCTGGAATTGTCCAATCCAGTGCGCTATAGGGCTTTTGGCAATTTTTAGCAACAATTGAAGGAATAAGTTATTCCGCCAGTAGCGGAAACGGGTGATTTCTGCTAGGAAACCCATGGCCAAGAGCCCTGTTAGAGAAATTGCAATTGGTCCAGTCGTCAAGAGATCAAAATTGACACGTTCAAGAACATCAGGAGGTAATGCATCATCCGCCATTCTCTTCTCTCTCTCTCTCTCTCTCTCTCTCTCTCTCTCTCTCTCTCTCTTTCACACAGTCTCTCTGTCTGTCTGTCTACAAAAAAAATCTCTCTCTCATGCACATGTTCGTATGATATGATGTTATATATAGGTACTCAAGTTTACATAGGTAAAATTTTTACCGATGCAACGTTTATTTTTTTTGTTTTAATAAGTCTGTCTGAAATCTTGTGTGGCAATCAAAACAAAGAATATGAAGGCAACTTCTTTTTCTGAATTGATAAAGGGTTATAATAAGAGCATCTAACTAAGAATTCTGCTCCATATAAATATAATCGGGGAATATTAGCGACTTATTTTCAATCAACCATGAAACTGTCTGTCTGGGGAAGGTGACAATACTTAGGGGTGTCAATGGCACTCTTTTATTCGTTTACCCGACCCGTACCATATTCGATAAGACGGGTATGGGTAAGATTTTTTTTTCGTAAACTTATCGGGTAAGGGTAAGGATAAATTTTTTTTTCCGTTATCAAAACGGGTAAGGGTAAGGATAAAGCATATTTCGTACTCGTTACCCGATCGGGTAATTATATAAAAAAAATTATATATATTATATATTTTAATGAGTATTGAATTATTATCCATCTCCAACAGTCCAACTGACAACTACCCTTGATCTTGAAAAAAAAAATTATTAAATTTTCTAACTTGAACACAATTGACCATTTATGTAACTATATTAAACATAATTCACCATTAAAGCACCTAAATAGATTCCACGCTTTTTACTAAATTCTAAATTTCCAATAAAATTTAAAAGCCTACTGAACTTAATAGTTGAATGCACAAAAATAATTATTATACAATCATTAACCGTTATTTACCCGCTACCGTTTCGTTATCCGACAACTACAACGGGTAAGAGTAGGGTACGGATAAGATAATTTGTAACGGGTAAGTGTAAGGTATGAGTAAGACTAATTTGTGATAGGTACGGGTTTGAAAATGCTTTCACCCGACCCTTATCGTACCCGTTGACACCCCTAACAATACTCTACAAGATCCATGGTCAAATACATGGTCAAAGATGGGTCAGATGTTATATATTTTTTGCTCGATAAGAAAAAAAAGTTACACCTATATACGGACCAAATGCCGATGATCTATATTATTTTATTGCCTTTTTATACAATTAATTTACTGTTGAACTTTGTCTTTAAATGGTCTCGTGAGGATGGTTGCATGCAGATCGGCAAGAGAGAATAAATTAATTAGGCCAGGGAATAATTTGCAAATATTTTAGTGACCGAGTGTTAATAAATAAGCAGCCATTTATTTTCTTCACGTAATCTAGAATTTGATATAATTAAAGCGCATGCATTACAGAACCGTTCATTCTCCACGCACAACGTTCAATGTCGTCAAAGATGCTTAAGATGTTTATAATATTCTGATCAAAATAATTTGATTAACTTTTATACAACTTGGCTATTAATTCCTCGAAAGTTACCGTTAATGTATCTTAATTTCTCAGTGATCACAAGGCTACAAGCAAGGATTAATTTGTGCTTAAAATTAATTTGATTAACTTTTATACAACTTGGCTATTAATTTGTTTTAAATATATTTTAATTGGATTCAATTTGATTGAAGGATCGATTTATAGTTAAAAAGGATCTATTTGTGAACATTTTCAAGGTTCAGGGACTTATTAGTAATTTCCAGAAGGTATTTGCACTAATTATGGTACTTTCCAGGGTCGCATAGGTAAAATGGCTGCTTCAAGGGCCTGTTTTGGGGTTTTAAATGTTACCAGGGGCCTCTCAACATACATCAAGGACCCACTCTATGAGAACTGCAAATTTCAAGGGTTCTTGGCGCAAATAAACCTTCAGATATATCAATAACCTGCAGGATGTCCATCAAGCAACACAGACTGCATCAATAATCGTGTAACACTGATCCGCTTTCTTTGAACATGGGATCACAGAAAATTCCAAATGGTCATACTCAAAACAAGAGAGAAATCTGAAGTCCAATTTTGGGCCACATGAACATTATCAAAGTCAGAAAAAGCAACAGGGTTTTGAATTGCGTAATGGTGAGAGAGAGAGAGAGAGAGAGACAGCGAAAATTAGAAAGAGGGAAAGGGAAAGAAAATTTTGTGCCACATGAACATTATCAAAAAGATGATGGCTGCGATAAAAGTCCAATTCACAGACATCAATTCGATCCCTTCGTTTGACTAATGGTGGCGTCCACCTTCCCTTCCAGCCGATTTTGAGGACTTTTAATTGTTTTATATCATTCAACCATTGCCAATCTTCATAAAAAGAAAAAAAAATGAGTTCATTTCTTTCATTTCTATTATTAAATTTAGTATTTTGAGCGCTACATATGACTGTTTAGTTTCAATTCAAACCTTCTTCTCACCTCCTCATTAACCTAAACTTTTTTCTCAGTTGTGTTCATAGAGAAACTTTCATTAGTAAGCAAAATGAAAATAAATTTATGCGCTTTAATCAAATTGATCATACTAAGTTTGATCGAAAATAAGGACTTGAGATAATCAGCTATGTACCACTTTGTTCCAATCAGTACTTAGAGAAAAACACATTTACTATCTCCTCTTTACCATCTGGTGTCATTTGACACCGATGGTGTTTGTAACCAGAGGCAATATTGTAATTACTTTCAACTTTTTACCAACTGATGGCGTTGATGGGCCCCTCCTTTGCCATGGGTTATTTTTATCCTACCTTTGGTTTTGAGTATCTCTGTGATATTGGTTGGGTTGCAAGCAGTGGCCAAGCTAGAAATTTTGTTAGGGGTAGCAAAATATATAGCTACAAAAGAAAATTCAACATAATAAAAATTACATCATCAATCAAAATAAACAAGAAGTCAAGATAAATAAATGAATATCAAAGGTTCCAACTATGTCAAATTTTTATAACAAATATTCTTATGAAGATGAATCAACTTTATAAGAACAATTAGGGCCTAAGCTATATTTGATTTGTTGTGATCCTTATAAAGATGAATCAATTGGAAATTTAGGTCATGTCTTGTAGTATCTATCCATTCTCTATTGACAAATTTAAAGAAAAAAATTACTAATCAAAACACTTTATAAATTACTAATAAATATTTAATTACAAGGGTTATATAAATGCAGACATATTAGAATGAGCCCGGTCCAAAAAAGAATGATTTCCAGGGGTAGGCAAATGCCTTCCCTTGTATTGTTGGGGGTAAAATAGAGGTAAGCAAATAAATAGATCACAAGAGAAACCAAGACAATAAGCAAGCAAGCACAAAAAATTAGAGATAACACAAGATTTTACGTGAAAAAACAACGGGAGTAGAATTCTCAATAACACGGTCTTACAAGTATAAGAAAATTAGAATTCTCAGTAGCACTTTCTCACACACTCTTTTATAAGTTTCAAGAAGAAGAGAACAAAACTCTAGACAATGCTGAGTAAAGAGGCAACAGAGATAGAAAGCAGCTTCAATTTTCTTACTCACGAAATGGGATGAATTAGAAAGGTTGCGGCAGCAGCTTCAATTAAACCAATCAAGCTAAATCACCATCGGTTTGTCCTTAGTTCCGATAGCAAAGAATTGATAAAAGCACCTTTAATTAACAGAAACGGTTTTCTTAACTTTGCCGATGCAAGAACTGGGAAGCTGCTTCAATTGAGATAACCAAAATCATTTCCATCGGTTCAATACTCTACCGAAAGCAAAAGGCCAAATTACTATCGGCCGAAATTCCTGCTGATAGGAAATGAATCAATTAATTGTTGTAGTGCAAGCAGCATTGGTTAAATTCAAAACCGATGGCAAAGGTAAAACGGACTGGACCCACTAATTGTCTTCCAACCAACTATCTCCTCTTTGAAGACAATGCTCATCCTTGATCTCATAAAGACTGTGTTATGCTCCAACCTATCCTTTAGGTAGAGCTCTTAACAGGACCCACCTTGTCACAACTAGCTTCAAGCTTCAAAGGCGATAAAGACTTTGTAAACATGTCAGATCTATTCTCACTTGTATGGATCTTTTCCAACAACAATTATTTATTCTCAAGCACATAACATATCCAATAATAACGTATTTCAATATGCATATACCTGCAATGGAAAGTATGATTCTTGCTCAAATAAATTGTACTTCAACTATCGCAAAATAACACATACCTTTCTTGCTGAATGCCCAACTTATGAAAGAACTTCATTCACAATAATTATTTACATACTTCTGTGATTGCGATTTATTTAGCTTCGGTTGTGGAAAGTGCAACACATTTTTGTAGTCTTAATTATCATGAGACAACACCATTCGTGAAATTAACCAAATAATCGGATGTTGACTTCCTCGATTTAACATCTCTGGCCCAATCGGCATTAGTGTATGCTTTCAAAATTGGTTCCCTAGCCTCGTAACAAAGACTACCAGTAGTACCACGAATGTACCTAAGAATCCATTTCACAGCATTCCAATGAATTTTACTAGGATTAGAAAAAATACGACTTACAACACCTATGACATGAGCAATATCGGATCTTGTACACACCATTTCACATAATTGACCCTCCACAGTCACAGTTGCCATCATACCAATAATAATGTCAGTTTCGAATTTCTAATTTAGAAACTTTTCTATTAAACCATTATTACAAGATGAAGTAGAGACGACGTGAAAAAGTGACCACATGTTTGTTAGAATCTGCTTCAACCAAAAGGTTTAATTTGAGGGACATACACATGTTCTTTCACCCTTAAACACATCGAAAGAATTTAGTGACAATTTGGCACATTTCATACTATTCTTGTGGCACTTTTGTTACCGGCAAAGGTATATATGTGACTAAATTGTGCAATTTTATAGGAATAAATTTATGTTTGCCATTAATCATCCCCTAAGAACTTTTCTTACAAAAAAAGAAAAAAAGAAAAAAAAAAGCCTGGAGATACCTTTATTCTGAGAAAGAAACATCTTGACGACGGTGACTTATAAGGAACATCAGGGTTACTAAAAAAAACAAAAAAAAAAGTATTTTTTTTTTTTACTACCAAGACCGTACAATTTAATTTACTGTGTTGTGAGAAGACACAAAATTAATTTCTTTTTATGCATACTTTTTACTCTAGTAGAATAAGTTTTTGTCAGAAGTGCAAGATATCCTCACATTTATATATATGTACGAACTTATGTTTTATGGGAAAGATCGAAAATGCATTTGTACAATTATTTTTAGGAGCTTGATAATTGTCCCTCAAATAAATCACCGAGCATGTCCCCCAAGTATTTAATGTCTAACTTCCAGATCGTTACATTTGCAAATTGTGTAGAAAACGTTCGTAGTTTTAGATTTGCAAAATTATTCACATATCGTTAGAAATATTGGTTAGATTGAATGGAGCAAAAAAAATCACCTCTAAAAATGTGTAAAAGATGGATGAGTGATGTGTCCAGTTTTTATATTTGCACTTACACTACGAGTATTAATACTTTCTCGATAAGAGATGAATACTTGTGCAACAGACAACTCGAAAGTATGTCATCATAGATCTCATTTGAAAAATAAAATTGTGTAGAAAACGTTCGTGGTTTTAGATTTTCAAAATTCCTCACAGATCGTCAGAAATATTGGTTAGATTGAACGGAGAAAAAAAATTTACCTCTAAAAACGTGTAAAAAATGGATGAGTGATGTGTCCAGTTTTTATATTTGCACTTACACGACAAGGATTAATATTTTCTCGATAAGAGAAATATTTGTGTAACAGACAACTCGAAAGTATGTTATCATAGATCTCATTTGAAAGATAAAATTGTATAGAAAATGTTCGTGGGTTTAGATTTTCAAAATTCCTCACAGATCGTCAGAAATATTGGTTAGATTGAACGAAGAAAAAAAAATTCACTTCTAAAAACGTGTAAAAAATGGATGAGTGATGTGTCCAGTTTTTATATTTGCACTTACACGACGAGGATTAATATTTTCTCGATAAGAGATGAATACTTGTGTAACGAATAACTCGAAAGTATGTTATCAATGATCTCATTTGAATAATAAAATTGTGTAGAAAATATTCGTGGTTTTAGATTTGCAAAATTTCTCATATATCGTCAGAAATATTGGTTAGATTGAACAAAGAAAAAAAACCAATACTTTCTCGATAATGATGAATACTTATACAACGGACAACTTAAAAGTATATCATTATGGATCTCATTTTAAATATAAAATTATGTCAAAAATATTCGTGATTTTAGATTTACAAAATTTCTCACCGATCGTCAGAAATATTGAATAAATTGAACGAAGAAAAAAAAATCCTACCTCTAAAAACATATCCAGTTTTTTTTAAAAATATTTGATATATTAGGTATGAATACTTGATGCATTATAGATGAATACTTGTGCGCCAGTTGTAAATTTTTTCAAATATTATGTGGTCCCTCTAGATTATTAGTAGTTATTGAAGTAGTTAATAACTGGGGATGAAATGAAAAATTGTTACGGAGATAGCTAGGTGCTCCCTTTTTTTTATCCCTCTCATGTGTATCTTTCTGGTCATAAATTAAAATCTCACTCACTATGTACAAGAGAAGTTGTACCGTCAACTACATGCGTAAGATATCCTCACATTTATGTACGAACTTATCTCTTCAGGGAAAGATCGAAAATGCATTTGTACAATTATTTTTAATGATAATACATAATTATAATCTGTGCGTAAGTCAATACTTTCTACATAAGAGGTCGCACGTTTGTTCAAAATATGAATGATGATTCTTTATAAATATTTAAAGATAAAATATTTGCTCTCCATCTTTATTTTAAAAAATAATTGAGGGAGTATATATACATGAATCTGTCTCCGACTTCAAGGGTCGATGCTCAACGTTTCTCTAAAAAAATATTACTCTGTAACAACAAAATTTGTAAGTTTAGCTCGTAAAAGAAATGGAGAACAGGCTACAGCTGGTCTGATCCATACATATTTTTATATTAGAGCTACGTACATGATATTTAGTGAATACGTCAAATCTGACCGGATGAACAAATTTTTATCCCCATACAGAACAAACGAATTTTAAAGGAATAGAAGAAAATTTGAGACAGTTTGTATTTTGTATAAAAGAGAAAAATGATTGAGAGAAAAGTTAACAGAACATACATTCAATGGACCTGTTCAGTGCACAATACACGACAACCAATTGTGCATTTATATGATGAGAAAAGCAATGGGTAAAGGACAGGGAATTGGCTGATTAGATTGATACTGTTGGAAACTGGATCCAATCGAAATGTTATGGGAAAACAAGAATATAAATATTGGAAACTCCAATAGAGTTGTTAAAATATCAGAATCTCTTCCTCCACTTGAATTCGGCCGAATACAGAAAGGTCCTTCCCTTCCACAAGTACAGGCCAACGACCGCACCAGCCTAATTAATCCACACAGACAGACAAAGAAGAACTTGCATCCGACAAAAGACATTGGGTTGTGTTTCACAAAAACCAGGAAGAACGGGGTCCATAGTTAGGTGATCAAGAAGGCTCATGGCACAGGTTAGTGGCCTTGATTGCACTCTTGCTAGGAGAATGTTCGGGGGAATTTTTAATTTCCAATCTAGTAATCATGGGAGTTCAAGAATCAAGATACAAAAATTGAGTTTCTTTTATCTTTTGCTAGAAAGCTCAATAAGTCTAAACAGCCTTAATCCGAAAGGGCAGTACAATACGTTGATATAATAGAATAATTTTTTCTTAGCTCAATTGAAGGAAACATGTGCCAATAATCTAGTCACGATCGCAACTAATTACAACTTCGAACTAAAATCACACATGACTTTGTTGTAGTTCATATGAGGAAAGTAGTACAAATTTGTAAATGCACACAATGACACCAGTACATAAGTTACACACACAATGCTGAAAAAAAAAAAACAGAAACAACAACTGCAAATACAAGTACTTAATTTTGAACACAACTCAAAGATGATTTCCTTTCGTCTCAGCAACTTCTAAGGGTGGTATTCTTCATTATTGGTATCAATGATCCCTGCGTGGTATAACAGAGCCCATAAATGCGTGATGAACTCAGAGCCATTACTAAGCTGATCAATATGTGCCTTGATAGATCCTGATGGAGCGATGCACAGGATCCACTCAGACCAGAAATCAGCGATCAACTTCCATCTCTGAGCATCATAAGGTACTTTCTCGGTTAAGTCACGTGCCAGCTTCGAGCCCCGATGAATAATTTTCTGATCACCATCTTTAGAGCTCATCAACTTGCCGTACTTTTCATCCATACTGCGCACCCCTCCAAAAAACTTATGAGTCTCACCAAATATTTCATTAAACATATATTTCACTGAATTGCTGGTTAATGGTAACAGATCAGGATGAAAGGCTACCAAGTAAGCACAGTAATTGGACAAGGCAGTTGCAACCTTGATATCTTTGTTGCCTCCGACATTTACCAGAGGAATTGCACATAAGCATGTTGCTACGTGTCACACCATTATAGTATGAACTGGGGTTTCAAGATTGAGTGTCCGTTTTAGTTCTTCATAAACAATCGCCCCGTTCCTTTGAAGAGCTGCCTTACCATCTATACGGTCACCCCGGCTCTGTACTAGAGTGTCAAATATTGCTTCCTTCACATCTGGGCTGAGTTTAACTGATTCACCCTTTTTCAAACCTGGGGGAGGTGCATTTATTTTTGACCCTCCACAGGTTGAAATATGATAATACCACCGACCGGAAATGTATAGGTAGTTCTTGCCGCAATTTTCCAACAACGAGTATTGTCCGAGGTTATTCTTTATAGAGAGAAAGTATCTTGGCTTGCAGAAAAGTGCTAAAACCTGGTAACAAGTTGAAATATTTATGAATTTATGATCATATATTAATAAATCATGTAAAAATTAAATTCATGTAACTAAATATTTTGATAAATCGGTAGGCTAACAGCACATAAGGACATACAGAGAGATATATATTTACCTTGTAACCAAATAGCCAAGGTTGTGCTTCATGTGAATTAGCATCTGAAGAAGCCTGCTGATTTGTAACAAGTGAAGAGTTCCTTGTGACGTTTCGACAAATCATTGTAACCTTTGCCCAGTCGCAAAATACATATGTGAACACTTCAAAAAGCTCCATCAATATTATTATGATTAAGAGCGTATATGTTAAAGGTACATCAATCACTTGATTTTTAAAGTAAAGGTAAGAATTATTGTCAGTGTTCATTTTGTACCCATTAAACACTGCAATTGCAAACCAAAGAGTTACACCAAGCATTCCGACAAGTAAAACTAAATTCCATACTGGAAAGCCAAATGCAAATCCAACAGGATACCTTGTGAAAGTTAAGTCACGTAGAAAACCGAGCTCAGTTTTTATTACCCGAAAGACTCGGTCTTTATCCTTCGCAGAGAGAAGCCCATTAAATATAAGTTGCTTTGTTTTTGGTTGTTGGGCCTCTGCTGCAGGATACCTGAACTTTCGTCTTCTCAAAAGTTTAAACAAAGCAAATGAGAGGCAAACATCTTTCATCCCCCCATTTTTATCAACAGAGGGGTGTAAGAGACCCTTTTTGCAACCCCAAACCCTTTCCACTGTAACAATGCCATCATCTTTAAGATCAACCTCTTGGGAGTAGTATGGTGCTTTGATCTGGGATTCAATTTTCTCTTCACCCATCACAAGGTACTTGTACCCTTTCATGCTTGTAGGGTCTGTTGCATCACTCGGCTGGGTCAGTTTGTGCTCGTTCTTCATATATTCAGCAACTAGGTTAATGTTTTCAAGACCATATGCCCTATCCGCAAACACGTAACTCACGATTCGGATCAAGAACTTAGCAAGAACTAAAAACATAAGAACCAAAAGTTGGTCATGAAAATCATTACCCTCCCTGTATATGAATAATATTACTATTGCGTAGATACTGTTGTATAGAGAGCCACACTCGCGTGACCTCCTATCAGCAGCTCTCTCGAGAAGTGAATAGGATGAAATGGTGAAGACATTATCATATGCAATGATAAGTATTACAACCCAAATCAAGTAGAGATCATTTATTTTGTCTTGCAATAATGCAACAAAGCCCAAGGCTTGCATGATCATACTATAGACTGGGTTGTTGGCCAGCTCGGGGATCTTCTTTAGGAAAAAGTTGTTATTCCACAGCCTGAACCGTGTAACAACAACTAAAAAGGTCACAAACAGCAGGACCGCCGATACACCAGTGTAGATATCCATGAGTACCATACTATTTATTAAGGTTTCATGGATCGACTCAGAAACCGGTGGCTGCACCGGTGCAGAACTGGAATCCATGGATGCTCTCTTTATTAGTGTCTGTGTATGTGTTGTGAATTGAGGTTAGAGATTTGTGTTCTCTCTTATGGTGTTGAGAATTCTCAGGGAAGCTTTAGCTAGTTAAGGGTAACATAAATGTGTTTGTGCTGAGCATTTGTTTGAATGAAATATCATTGTGAGCCCTGTATATTTATAGCAATCTTTAAAGAACATGAAAGATTTCGATAGGCCCTACATAAATTTTTTTTTTTCCCTTTTTCTGTTTTTTTTTTCTTTTTCTGTTTTTGTTGTTTATTTTTTCTTTTTAATTAAGAAATATTTTAAAGAACAATTTCGGTATATACTTGTTTGTGTTGTAACTTTGTATATTGCAATATAGAGCTAACATAAACTTAAAATGAAGTGCATAAAAGTAAAAAAAAAAAAAAGTCTTTAATTTTTCTATTTCGCATAGCAATGCCAATATTTTTCTAGCTCGTTTAACTGATGCATTATGCACATATAGACTATATATTATTCTATATAGATCAGAAAATATATATAGAAAAAGGCAAATTAGTCACTGTTAATTTCTATACTTGAATCAGGCGCTCAAAATGGCAATGTAACATGCTTATAACTTAAATAGTAAGGAAATTTTGAAAATATAAAACACTTCTCTTTGTAAGAAATAAATCTGCTGTGATCTCGAAGAATTACAGAACCCTCCAATTTCATATTCATCTATTCATTTCTCTTTATGCATGAATTTTAAAAACATATAGTTTTTATGTAAGAATCTTAAAGCAGATGAATGGATGAATTTGAAATTACAATTTTTTTGGAATCACAGCAGATTTATTTCCCTCTTTGTAACAAGTGGCAATTCTTTAACACAGGATTTGGAGTAGATAATACGCTATCAGAACTGTGCAATTATATCTATGGCATACATTTACTTGAAATCATACAATTTTTTTATTGTATAATTAAACGGAGCCATAAGCTCAGGATAAGATCAGGTCCCTCTATTCCAAAGCTATATTCAGTAAACAGACTAATCATTTCAAATCCGATGATTCTGAACATGTTTGATCCAATAAATGCTCAATGTTTGCCAGTGTGGAGTGTTTTCTTTATGGGAGCATCTAGCTATTCCCCCGTAACAATCCCCAATTTCATCTCTCATTCATTAACTACTTCAATAACTACTAACTACCTAGGGGGGTCACTTACTATTTGGGGACTACATAATATTTGAAAGATTTTACAACTAGCGCGAGCAAGTATTCATCTATAATGTATCAAGTATTCATCTATAACACATCAAGTATTCATATCTAATATATCAAGTATTTAAAAAAAAAATTGGACACGTTTTTAGAGGTGGGATTTTTTTTTTCGTTCAATCTAATCAATATTTCTAATGATCGGTGAGGAATTTTGCAAATCTAAAACCATGAATGTTTTTGACATAAATTTATCTTTAAAATGAGATACATGATGATATACTTTCGAGTTATCCGTTGTACAAGTATTCATCCTTATCGAGAAAGTATTCATCCTCGTCGTGCAAGTGCAAATATAGAAACTGGACACATTACTCATCCATCTTTTACACGTTTTTAGAGGTGGTTTTTTTCTCCGTTCAATATAACCAATATTTCTGACGATCTATAAGGAATATTGCAAATCTAAAATCACGAACGTTTTCTACACAATTTTATCTTTCAAATGAGATTCATGATGACATACTTTCGAGTTATCCGTTGCATAAGTATTAAAATCTTGTCACGCAAGTATTCATATAAGATATTAAGTATTCATTTATACACATTGAAGTATTCATCTCTAAGACATCAAGTATTCATTCATATATCTCTATTTTTTTTTCAAAATTTGTTTTTATGTCATTTATTTAATACGCAGTGGCCTAATTCACAATTAATAAAGCTTTGTTCTTTGCAAAACTCGCTACTTCATGAGGAAGGAGAACATAAGCATGAAAAAGATTAATTGCATATACATATACAAAATTATTTTGATACGATCGACAGATATACAAAATTATTTTGATACGATCGACAGTGACGGATCTGACCCGGTAGAGACGTGTTCTAGTATTCATTCAAACACATTGAAGTATTCATTCATACACATTGAAGTATTCATTCCTGGCAGAGGCGTGCTTGATTGGGATGGAGTGACAGATGATCTCCGGCAGAACGTTCGCTAGAGCAGGAGCAGCAGGCATAGAGGGAAAAAACCGAGGCAAAAGTGTAAGAGGGAGGGAGCTTATTGTATTTATCATTTCGAGTTGGGAGAGGTTGGGGAGCTTATCAATGGAAAAATGGAGGTGGAGGAGGAGGTGGGATGCGGAGGTGGGAGAGGGAGGTAGAGGCGGAGGTGAGGTGAGGTGAAGGTGAGAGAGGGAGGCGAGAGGTGGAGGTGGGAGAGGGAGGCGGAGGCGGAGGTGGGATAAGAAGATGGAGGTGAAAGAGGAAAATAGAGGTGGATGAGAAAGGGAGAAAGAGGAAAGAAATAAAGATTGTTAGAAATAGTAGTTATAGTTATAGTTAAAATAAAAAGTTAGTTGGGGATGAAATGGGAGATGGATAGGTGGGGATATTATAATTACTCTTTTTTTATATCATAATGGAAATTCAATACACGGCTGCCATTGAGAGAATGATAGATAAAATTCATTTAAAAATAATTTATTTATAATCGAGTTGTTGTCTATTTGCGGCTATCAATAATGTGTTGGTTGTATCAGGAAAAACAAAACAAGTAGGAAATGGCAATTAATCACGTGGTCTCTTTCTTCCTCCAACAATTGATTCTTACGAAGTTTTTTTTTGGATGGTTGACGTGATTCTTACGAAGTTACATTGGTAAGTGAGTCTTAATTAATTAATAAAAAAATGAACATATATATGTCACACCTCCGATCCGGAGGTGCGACGATTATTACCGCGTCTATTTACCATAACAATATATGTAACATAAGGCATTGATCTTTTTATGCATTGCCAATAGTATCCATTATTTTTTTGCCACATCCCAATTTATTTACAATAATTATCTGACATTTTATAGTGAATGATGCTAGAGATATATTCTCTGCACCATGTCAGATATAATAAACCCAAATCTCATACTTTTAGGTGGCCCTACTGTCAAATATTATCCGAAAGCGCTCTTTATCTTCGTATAATAAACCTGTAACCCACAAGGAGAAACGAGTGAGAAATAATAAATTATTTTTCAGTGCTGATTGCCACTCAGATTATTGGATTCGAAAGAAATCCATATTCAGAATGAAATCATCGCATGAGAAATTATCAGTTCAGTTCTATAATGACGAATGCAAATGCTCATTAACAGTATCCAATTGAACAACAAAAATTATATAAATAAATCAGAACTCTAAGAATTTTATCAGAATAAATGGTTTGGATCAAAATCTTTTAATACTTTAAGTATGGTAATGTTTGGGACCTAATCCTTATAACCACTAAGTCTAGTAACGTTTGGTTTCTTAACTTTACAATTTCAAGTCCGGTAACACTGATAGATACTATAACATGTATCTGTCGTATCAGGGCTTATACCGTTCTAAGTATCCTGACACCGGATTAACGAAAACAATATGAAATCAATATCACAATACTGTCATTATCGAAAAGAAAATCAATAATAAGACAGTTATCACAGTTCATTAGTCTTACAGTCACAATTCACATTTATTCAATATCCCCTATCCAACCGGTACTGGATTCAGTTGGGGCAATTCACCATATGCGCATAAGGGTCCTGGAGTAAAGTCTAGTAGCTAGCTAGACTTTACGTATAATAATCCTTTTTCTCCACTATATGGAGGTTCAAGGATTTCAGTATTAAATATTCATTCAATTCAATCACTGTGGTCTCAATCAATCATTTGCAATAATAATCAACCAATCGATAAACAATATCAACATGACAGTCAACAGACTTACCTGTAATTCAGTTTCAATTGTATTGGGCTATGCATATGATGCAACAGTTCAATCAATGCAGTCAATCAAATATTCAAAATGCACAGCGAGTTACGATTTAATTCCTAGTTATGAATCTCAGACTAATCCAATAACCTCGCACCTGATATCGTAGGACAATATGTGAGGTCTCTAGAAATCTATTCTTCCTGAATATTCATCTCGTCAGTTTTCTCCGTAAGTATACCTATATCAGAATTATATATTCTAATCAATACTTGTAGTCCTTTAATATAACATAATACTTTATGTGTTCCAATATATGTATTCAATTATTGTTATTAAGTGCTTTTAGTTATCCTCAATTTATTCTATTTTGTTTATACATTGTTAGTTTTACTATAATTAATATCAAGTAATTTCTTATTCATATAATAGAACACATTTATAATCATACAATCCTTGTTTAATTAATAAAAATATCTATATTAGTTCATGGCACCATTTATTATTAAAAGCCAGAAGGTTCAGTCTACTGGTCCAACTAATTTATTTTTTTCACTAAGCTCGGAAGCCCAATTCAAACACCTTAAATATCCAATTTAAATTATGAATTAATCAAACCTAAAGGCTCACCATCCTAATTCCTGTTTATATTCTAACTTTTATGCCGAAAGTTAACTTCTTTATTTTGCAGTTTAACCCCTCTGACAAGAGGGTTTTACCTAAGCAATATTTTTGTTTTAGCATCTCAACCCCTTGACATGGGAACTTAACCATTCATAAAAATTTAACAAATACACTTTCAACTATTAAACAAGTTTTCCTTTTATTTCAATCACTACATAAATTATAGCCATTCACGACTTGAGTTGTTTAACAAATTCTGAAACTTTAAATCAAATTAAAAAGAACCTAACAGAGAAGGGTGCATATACCTAATAATAGCACTGGATGCGATGAGAGAAAGAGCAAGTACATATACCACCAATTAAGCAATCCGAATAACAGACAATAATAACTGATCTATCGGGTGAGAGTAGACCCATACTCTTACAATGAATCAAGGACACTAGCACCGTTTAGGTTTTGTTTGGAATTTTCTTACTTGATAAAAGGGAGAGATATAATATACCTTAATTATATGAGAGGGCAAGAATCGTATAGAGATAATACAAGCACCACACTCAGCATATAGGCTGGACAGAGGAAAAACTGACACTTACACCAAGAAAGAAAAGAAAAAACAAAATATACAAATGAATAAAGTTAACCATACTTTATAATATAACTACATTATTTATAATTTTCAGTTTTAATTTATCCACTTCTTATTTTCTTATTTGGCACTATAATTTTCCAATATTAATTAAGGAAAATATAACCATTACTATATATAAATTTTCAATCTTATATAAAATTTTTCCTTTCAAATATGTATTTGTAAATATTTCCAAATTAACATTATACACTCTTTATTTCGATTATACATTCACAATATTTCATTGTTATAATTTAAATTCTAAACTATTCATCTATTCAGAAAATACTATTTACTCGTTAAATGTTCTCTATTTTATTTCTATAAACACATACCAGAATTTCGTGTATAACCTTCAGTTATTAATATCATATTTGTATTTTTTGCATAGTGTTACAATATATTAGCTAGATTCATTGAACATAGTTCTAAACTTAACTATGATAACTAGTTTCAATTAATAACCTCTGACATTTTTATTTATAAAGTACATATAGATAAATTATTTTTGGAAAAAGAATAAAGTGGTTGTGATATATATACACATATGAAGTGTATAAATGTGATTCTAATATTTATTTAAAATTCATCTTTAATACGGAATTATTATTTCTGAGCAGATGTGCAAACCATTGTCATATTTAGTACAACGGAATAACGATATAAATTTAAGAATGGATTCAGCGCATTTGTGACACTTAAAGGTGAAAGAGTCAATGGTTCAAAGAGAATTATAAAACTTATGTGGCTTAATTAATTTGTAAAAAAGGTACGTATACGATCATTTCCCCATCCAACAACCATATTATAATTAGTTAATCATTTTCTATATTATTGTTAAGTACACATAATGAGCAGCTGGCTGCGATCTGATCTCGACTAAATCATACGAATTAAACAAATGCAGGAGACCTCGAGACCAACCATTTACTTTGACTTATCAATAAACAACAAATGAGTAGTAGGAAGCTTCGAATTTGTAATTTATGGTTCGCTCGTGCCTGCTCTGCTCTGTGCATTTCTAGCCCTTCGAATTTGTCAACTGTTATCGTACCTGATTCATACGTCCAATGAAAGGCATGAGGTATTGGCACGGTGAAAAAAGAAAATATTGATAGAGAGAGCTAAAAGTTAAAACGCACTAATTATAATTGTTGAAAATTGAACTCAAATTTTTCATCAACACAAAATAAGCTCTAACCACTTGACTACAAGTAGATATGTGTTATTTATGAGGAGGGCTAGCTCTATATAAAATGTTCCAAAAAAATAAAATCTTAGTATGCATAATTAAAATTTTAAAATCATAAGAGCAGCTTAGTCACCTTTTGAATGTCTTTAGATCCGCCCCTAAGTATTGGATATATATATATATATATATATATATATCCAGCAATATTTTTTACATGACATGAAACGTCTTTTGTGTCACTTTTTTCACTGGTCCCTAAATAAGTAGTAGTTATACAGGCAGTAGTAATTCTAACTATCTAATTTACTTATTTGGGTCCGAAATTTGAAAGTCCTTATCGATCTTTCTATTCATTATGTTCCATGCATCATTTTTTTAATGTTTTTTAGTAAAGTAATATCTCTTCCCGCTCAAATATGTACGAATAAGCATCAGTGATATACATATTGTTAAAAATATAACATGATTATTGATCACGAGATTTTTACAAATCTAATTAATTGACCTAGCTAAGTATTAAAAATATGAATTTGTATGTATAAATCCACGTCGAACTGTCAAAACAAAAACAAAAACAAGCAGCCTCCATTTAATACATGTAGTACAATAATTGTTTGTATATATTTCATGAAATGATACTTATATCTGTAAAATAGATTGTTGTTGGTTTTGCATTTGCATTTGCAGCCTGAAACTAATTTACTTGGATCTATAATTATAAAATCATTTCTCCCCAACAATAATGCATACTAACCAACACCTGAACACTGGTGCTTCTTTTGCAGCCTTCACATGTTTCTATCAAAGATTTAAATAGTGTTTATCGCGTTATAACGGACTAGTTAAAAAAACAACGCTATACCCAAATAGCGCCACTATAGCGCGGAATAGCGCATTATAGCGCTAATAGTGCCATAACTTTTATGATCCGAAAAAGCTATAACGCGCTATTTAGAACCTTGGTTTCTATTAATAAACCAATGTTATATTCTTTTGCCACCTTCCAATTAATATAACATGAGATGAAGAAGAAGCCCATTTTAATTTTGGGGCACACAAACCATTTCTTTTTCTAAACTGATTGGCCCATATAATAGAGGAACATATATATCAAGGCCCACGTTAAATTAAGAAACCCAAAAAAATAAACCTTCTTGCCGAGATTATAATTAATACATGTTTTTAATTATAAGCCCATGATAATTAACATTATGATAAACGAAAAGGCAGCACAAATTCAGAATTGTATTTATTACCAATTAGCAAACATTTGTGCTTTTTAGTATTTTACCGTCATTTCAATCCTTCGATTATCACACGAAACTAATTATTAAACTAAACGTGATTTTTGTGAAAGTACCTAAATTTATATATTCATATATATATAGTACATAAGATTATTAAAATGAAAAATATTCAAAGATAAGGACAATACAGCATGCCCATTAGCCCAATAGCGAATAATAATAATTGTCTGATTCATATATATAAAACCAAGGTGTTGTCTTTGTGGTATAAGAAAAACATTTGAAAATAAATTTTTAGTTTCCAATATTTCTACCTAAATCTTGTCATTCTTTTTCGTTTCTTTACTGTAGTTTAGAAATAATGTCAATGTCAATATGAAAGACATGTTATCCCAATAAATAAGTAACCATAAATTAATACTTTTCTTTTTGTTTTGTGGTACCTTTTCCTTTTGATTGTCTCTTCTCTTTTGTAAATTTGAAGATTTAATTATTCGAAAGAGACAGAGCATAATAGCAACATAAAAAAATGGTGAAATACTTTAGCTTTTCGTAATGTGGACACCCATATGTTTTATTATGTACTTTGTCTTTCCCCTTTGATGATATGGAAAATCATTGCTTGAGCGATTAGCCATTTGTTACTTTCTACAATCATTGTTTTCTTTAATTTGCTGGGGCTTAAAAAAATATTGTACTTGAATAATTCTTCTAGTAAAAAATTCTTGTATATGTAGGATTTCTGAAAATAGCATGTAAAATTAGGATTGAGTGGTATGGAGGGGTAATAAGCTGTCTTTTTTATCATTAACAACGCCAACAAAATAGAGAAATATAACGGAATCAATTATATAAAATATACTTCCAAATTAAATAGACTGGATTACTATATATACAAACATATCAAATTATTGTATAGTCCTAACGCACCCTTATTAATCAATTACTATCATTCAAAAAAGCTACGGCTTTTGTGATAGATGGACTCAATTAATTAAGGCATGTCTCTGACTTTGCCTATGCTGCATGTATTTTGGACATTTTTATTAAAACCCTAAAAAAAAAGTTTTTATAGAAGTGTCCTCGTATTCAGTTTTTTTTTTTTAAAATGCCCCAACCGTCTGGCCTAGCCCGTCCACAGTCCTAGCAGACAGCCTGGGGTCCGGGCGGTCCTCTTTTTTTTTTAGAGATCTTAATATTTTGATTTAAATAATTTTGTGAAGTTTTAGTTTTCTTGTTTAGAGTCTATGCCAAAAAAATAAGACATTTGATTTATTTATGAAGTGATGTCATAACTCTTTATAACTTTGATTTGATTTGTCAGTTGGATATCACAAGTCTAAAGATAACACTAATTATGAACTGGTCTTGATTCTTAATAATTTATTTTATTCAAATATATACAAGGAAATATAGTTAGATTGCCTCAATGATGTCAAAATACAAAATTCATTTGATTTTCACTTGTAAACGCATCACTCATAAGGTAAAAAGATTTCAACGAATTTGATTCATCGTTTAAAAGCAATTCAATAAGTTATAGAATTGAGTTCACCAAGTGGCTTGGTGAACTTAAGAACACCCTAGTTCTACTCAGAAATATAAGTCTTTTTTGTATGTCACTTTATTACTACATCACTTGTTAAAACTGTGAGGGAGCAATGGTTCTTATTGTTTTTAATTTTTCTTTGTAATTTAAAAAATATTTCTTCATTCATATTGGGCACATATCCAATGCTAATATATCCATATCAAGCCCATGAGCCGATATACCTATATCCATAATGGGCACAAAGCTCAGACTTAAGCTCAGACTTATGGCTCCAACTCTGCTTGTTTTTCTTATAAAATCTTAAAGAAAAGCAAGGTCCTGCTCTTCCAATTCCAATTATTCAAAAATTTTCATTCACGTATCTCTATAAAAAAGCTTTTTCATGCACAAATCTCAACAAATTTGAATGATTGACATTGAAAAAGCATAACCCTGCTTTTCTATAAGAAAAGCAGCAGAGTCCGTTCCCAGACTTATACCCATATCCGGCCCATAAGCCTATATACACATATCCATATCGGGCACCAAGCCCAACATGAATCAGAATTGGCGGGTAATTACCTGAGCTGATATAGTGCATCAAGCTTAGCGACTTTAAGGTCGTTATCGGAGTTTATGTGCTCCGTAAATGGGGTTAGGATTTAAAATGTGCAAGTTTAGCGACTTTGAGGTCATTATCGGAGTTTATGTGCTCCATAAATTCAAGATTTTTTTTTTTGAAACCTTGACAGTGGCTGTCAAATATAATTTTCATTAATTAAGCATAAATTACATCAATCGTTCTATATCCAGAACGTCATCTATATCGAACTCCATCAACATTAACATTAACATTCAAACATTAACATCTAAGCCTCAACATCTAACAACTAAAATAACAAAATAAAATAAATCTTCTCCATTGGTAGTAGACATCGACGATCTTCAGCATCGACTGGCTAGTGACCAGAGGAAAGGGGACATCATATTTTTTTTTCTTTTTTCCACTTGGGAACATTTTCAAGATCTAAGGGCTTATTGATAATTTCCAGAGGACCAGGGTAGCAATTTTGGTACTTTGCAAGGTCAGATAGGTAAAATGGCTGCTTGAAGGCCCTGGTTTGGGGTTTTAAAAGTCACTAGGGGCCTCTCGACATATTTCCAGAGCCTACTATGAGAACTCAAATTTCAAGGGTTCTTGGCCCAAATACACGTTCAGATCTATCAATAACCGTGCAGGATCTCCATCAACCGGCACAGACTGCATCAATAATGGTGCGACGCTGATCCGCTGTCTTTCTTTTGGATTAATTAAACTCGTCTCGAATATATTTCTGACATCCCTCTACCTTGTCAGAGCATGAGACATTTTTATATTAAGGCCCTTCCATATCTGTCTAATTATATTTCTTACTAATTTCAACTTGAAACAATGCATTTTGTATCAAGATCATGATGCAATGATTCAGTGGCATTTTTCACATATAACCTCACTCCTTCATGCAATCAGGTCCTTGTAAGTTTAATATGTTCCATAGAGGCTGTCAAGCTCTCTTATATATCAAATTACACTTTTTTATATATGCCCATGTGATTCCTATCAACTATCAAGGGATGCTGTCAAGCATCAACCTTGACTGTTTTGACATGGGCATTTATGCAAAAGGGTCCCTGTTACTTGTATATATTATGTTTTTTTATTATGTGCCATGTGAAGTTCATAAGCAAATCAGATCATCAAAGGATGCTGTCAAGCATCAGACTTTGAGAGTCCTTTCCTCTTGTATCACCTCTAGGCAAGTTGTGTCTTGTTTAATAGAAATTTACTTTTATTTCATATGTTCATACACTGTTTTTTATTTCATATATATATATAGTCTTCAATTCTTCATAAATTAAGCAGATATGTATAGATACCCGTACCCGTGACAAATGCTAAAGCAAAATGAGAAGTACCAAATGAGGCACCATGCATATAGTACTTGTAATTAATGTCATTGTTAAGCAGCACCAGCTCCACAGCTGGTTATACATGATGTTTAAACAACGAAATGTAAAGATACATATATGTATACCAGCTATTTAGTATCAAAACCCGTTCTATAGGCCCTCCGGTGCTCATCGTCTAGAGCTATATATACCGAGGTCAAGTCTTGTGACGTGCATGCCCGGTGATTGGATCAACGGTGACTCTTTCTTCCCAATGAAGACTGAATAGGAAAGCTGGTGAGCATGATTTGCTCTCCGCAGTGTGGGTAGGGGTGTCAACGGGTACAAGGTCGGATGGAATCATTTTCATACACATACCCGTTATGTTAATGAAAATAATTTTACTATTTCCCGTACTCGATAAGCTAAATGAAAAGGAACCTTACCCGTACCCATATTGTTGAAAACTGTACGGATCGGGTAAACGAATAAAATGGTACTATTGAATATATATATATGGACCTTGAAAATAAGAATAGATATATGAGGAGGGATCCACTTACAACAACTTGAAAGTTACAACATCTTACAACATCGTTTTTTTTCATTTTCAAAGTCCAAATCGTCGATCCAAACCGTTAGATATTCAATCTATATTAAAACGTGGTTGCAGACCAAATTTTACATTTTTTGGAATTTTTTTGCTATTTATTAAGATGGGTACAAAATCGCTGTATTTATTAAAATTCTGCACCATTAAAAACAGCGATTTTGTACCCATCTTAATAAATAGCAAAAAAATTCCAAAAAATGTAAAATTTGGTCTGCAACCACGTTTTAATATAGATTGAATATCTAACGGTTTGGATCGACGATTTGGACTTTGAAAATGAAAAAAAAACGATGTTGTAAGATGTTGTAACTTTCAAGTTGTTGTAAGTGGATCCCTCCTCTAGATATATATGTTTGTAAATAACTTTTTTATTAATACAATTGTTAGCGGCATCAAGCCAACTAATCTTTCAAAAAACGAATAGATATAAATATGAGCCATGAATAAATCTATATCATATCATTGACCATCTCCATATAAATACATATCTACATATATATAATTCTATAATTTGTATTTGTAATTATTGCCCGTACGGCGATAGCATAACATGTAAGGAATAGTCTTCAACATGAACCTTACCTGTCATGTTAACGGAATAAAAACTTTACTCGTACCCGACAAGCTAAACGAAAAAAAAAACTTACATAAACCCGCGGATAAAGTAAACGGAAAAATAACCTTACCCGTAATGGTTTTATCGAATACGGCATGGGCATGGATGGGGTAAACCTCTTAAAGGGTGCCTTTGACACCACTACCCACAGCACCAGAACCAGCAGTACTACTGCAAATAACTTGGCAGAGGAGTTATTAGAATGCATTGCTTCTTTACTGGTATAGATGGTCTGAAGAGACTATATGGCATGATTTATAGTGGGATGATTTTTTATTTGTTAAATAAATTAATGATTTAGCAATAGGGGAATTGACCTGTCACAATCGTTGACGAGCAACTTGAAATATTATATATATAAAGTATCACCCATCTCGGTTCCTGGATGATGCATGCTATCTGTATTTATAACATGTGACAATTATGAAATAAATTATAAGCTTAAAAAATATAAAAAAATTTCTACAGATTTTTAATTTATTTTTTTCAAAATATAATTGTATTACTATATTTTTCTCCGAAAAATATATATAAACAAATACTTAATTAATATTTAAAATAATAACAAAATTGCTCCACCTAAATTTTTTTTGGCAACAATATATATATTATTTCTTTAATATGGCGGCTACGCCCTCGTTACAGTTGACGACGAGTCAAAGAGCCAGCGTGGAGACAAGTCAGCGGTCAAATATTTTTATGTTTAGATAAGACTAATTAACGTTAGGTCTAACACTTGTCGTTCAGTAATTTGTTGGAAGGATATAAGACTGCGATGTTTTCCCCTCTCTGAGATATTTTGATATTTTGAAATTACGTATTTTCAACTCTAACCTTCAAAAACTTACAAATTTATACATTTTATTGTTTTTTATATTAAAACTCATTATAAAATTTTAAAATATTCATTTTACCCTTTTAATAAAAGCCCATTAGACTCAAATTTGAATCCAAAGAGTTCCTCTACCGTCCGATCCGCTTGCATCGCATTAAGATTTGCGCATATCGCTTCAATATTCGTGTTGATCTAGCACACATAGATAATAAAGCAATTTCGATCTGCGCGCATTGCATTAAGATCTGTGCATGTCGCTTCAATATGCGTGTGTTCGCATCAAGATTTGTATCGATCTTGCGCTCACAGATCTAAAATCAATTTGGACGGTAGATGCACCGTTCGGATTCAAATTTGAGTCTGATGGGCTTTATATGCATTTAATAAAGGGTAAAATGGGTATTATATAAATGTAGAATGAGTTTCAATATAAAAGAAAATAAAATTTGTAAATTTGTGAGTATTTGAAGTTTAGAGAGAAAATTATATAATTTTAAATTTTAGAGAGAGGAATACGTAATTTTAAAGTTTTTGAGAGGTATACGTGAAATTCAACCTTAAAAAAAGTTGAACTATTGACTAGAGAACAAATGATTTAAAATAAAATCAATTAATTAATTGGACTGTCGACGACATGTCGTAACTTTGTTAATGTCTGCATACTTAATTATGAATAAATATATCGATAAAAGATTTATTTCAAACTTGACTTTAACTAGTCAATATATATTTCAAGCCGAAATATTTTAATACCATCTCTAAGAAAAAAAGTTTGAATTTTTTTTTGAAAAAAAAAATATATATTTTTATCATGCCCGTAGTTTTAAACTGTGGTACCAGTAACGCAGTTTAAAACTATGAATTCAGCAATACATTTAATATGACACGGTGGTTAACTTGAAAAAAAAGGCTAATATTAAGCAATTACTACTACTGCACCTCAACCTTATATTTGTGGAAGAAATATTGAAATAAAATGATTAACAATTGCTCATTTTGTATAATAATAGGCATCCTAAGTTTTTTTTTGTTTAAAAATCCGTAGGTATTTTCATTAATAAGGACAAACCAGTTACATAGTTTCATACCAGTACATACAATATCTATACTAGTACATAAAATATTTCAACTGAACTCTTTTACAAAAGTAGACAAAAAAAAACAGAAAATAAAAGTAGAACCAGAGGTTTTTGCGCTCAGGTAGGTAGATAAATATTGAGCCTGCAAGATTTTCTGCGCTCGTGCTCAAATTGGTAGATAAACATAGGCATCATAAGTTTTGTTTATGATACATTAAAAGAAAGAGAGGTACATTCAAGGCGAAAGGAAACCTTTTCCTGGGCCAGATAAAATTGATATTGGTTGGGCCAAATCGGGCTTTATCAGGCTTTACTGCAAATTTGCAAGAATTTTACAACAACAACATATCACAGTTGATAGCTCCGAAACAAAACTCCTTGGGCGCTTGGTTAGTCCCATATTAGCAGCGCAAATATCGAGTAGATTAATTGATAATTTGATATGATGACATTTTTTGCATCAACTTAAACACCTACATGTACTCTATAAATTTGGAAGTAGCAAGAACTAACAATTGTGGTAATTAAACTAGACTACTTTTTGTTTGTAAAAACATTTTTTTTTAAATCCTTACTTGAAAGCAGAGAAGAGGAACAAAATGTTAAGCAGAGCAGAGAAGATTGTCTTTTCAATAACTTCAAATGATAATCAAGTCTTTTTTTTTTAATATATATATAAAGATTCATGTTAACCCAACATTTATATATTTTTACATATATTTTATGAACATACATTTCTTGGTAAAGAGGCGAGACCATATCACCATATGTGTAGGGTTATGAATCCATGTCATTTAGGAGTGCAAATGGATTTTATACATATCAGATAGTGGTAAAATCAAATCCGTATCTACTTTTATTTTCAAGATACATATACGGATAGAATATTTGATGCATATATATACAGATCAGATATTAAACATATGTGTAATATCCGTATATATATACATAATTTTTTTATAATATATATTAAACTATATGATATATATATACACACTATTCGGATACGGATAATTAAAATTTAAAACCATATATATCCATATCCGTATATATTCAAATAGCCGTATCTAATTCTCGGATATGGATCTAGATACGATCGGATAATATCCAATCGGTCTGCACCCCTACCTTAGATGCTTATAGAATCTCATAATTGAGCACGAATCTCAAAGCAAAGTTAGTTGTCCATTTTGTATGAGATTAATTGTATCCAGCACAACACAGAGTCTCTTAATTTTTTTTTTTTTTTAAAGCCCATAGGCATCTCATCTTCATTTACCAGAATCCAGGTACATCAGATTCATTTCTACATAATACATTGTACAATTAAAGCTCTATCCTTGTGACTAGCTATATTGGTAAAATGAAGAAAGAACACTGCCTTCCCAACTAAAAGAGAAGATAAGTGTGCCCAACACTGAGTCTCTTAATTAATGCTCAATTATAATTTGGAAAAGAAATGCATTTCCATTGTTTTGAACGGTGCTTGAGATGTATATTCAATTGTAGGTTATAATACAAAATGACTACACTTTGATGCTTAATTGCTAAGGAACACATGACATTATGTCTTTTTGATTATTTGATACTTTATTAATTAAGACTATAGTTTCAAACTTTTCAAGTCCAGCTATGATATAAACTACAAGCATTAACACATGACACTTTCTTTTCTTTTATTATACTTTTAGATTCTGTGTGTGTGTGTGTGTTATTGAAACTTTAAATCCAGCTATATATATATGATATAGCATATTCTGTTAGCATTTAGTAGGCTTCAGTTGATTGATACTTGTAAAGAATTTGTTGCTCATGAAGTTATAAACATATATGACTGACTTAGTTTCTTTATGATTAAAAAACTTGTAACTTTTGTGCAAAATTTCTGCTAATTTCAATTAATAAAATGTTATAGTTGGTCACTCTGTGAAGTGAAGCATATATTTGTTTAATTAAAATAATAAATATGTCTTGTTCATAAATATTATTTTTTATCAAATTCTACCAGAATATAACCACAATTATCATTGCCATTGGGAAATCAGACAAAACCCCTTTCCAATAGAATAAATAAAATTTTGGAAAATACACTTGTAAGTTCAATACTTGATATCCAACAATACTAAACACATGCAACTCAAACTGCAGTAACTCAAAACCCGTGTGTGTATATATATATCTTTCTTACTATAAATAAATCTCCAACCCCTCTATCCATTACATGCACCTCCTTAATAATCTCTTTACACATTCAGTCACTATGCAACCTTTTCTAGTTAGTTTGCTCCTATTCCTCTCCATTGCACAATGCATTGGCATTTCTCTAGCCTCCTCATCACAATACACACTGTGAAGGCACACTATACCCTGAGCTATTTCTACACTCTCAACAATCCCTAACCTATCCACGAAATAATTACCCGAAGTGATATGTTCGGTCATCAATAAAACGGCCGACGAGGTATGAGCATCGATTACTAATTGCTCCGTACCTCCATTACCGCATTCTCGATCTGGTAGAACTAATGGCCATCAATGACTGTCTCGAGTTGCTTGATGAGTCACTAGATGAACTGTTACTTGCCGTATTAGACCTCGAGTCGAAGCCAAATTCACATGTCGATGATGTGCTCACTGTGCTGTCAGCTGGCATGACAAATCAATATACATGCCTCAATGGCTTCCATAAAATCAAAAGCTGGTGAACATGATTTGATCTCTGCAACGTGGGTAGGGGTGTCAACGGGTACAAAACGAGTTGGATGGAATCATTTTCATACACATACCCATTATGTTAATGAAAAGAATTTTACTATTTCCCGTACCCAATAAGCTAAACGAAAAGGAACCTTACCCGTACCCATATTGTTGAAAACTGTACGGATCGGGTAATTAACAAATAAAATGGTGCTATTGAATATATATATGGACCTTCAAAATAAGAATAGACATATATGTTTGTAAATAACTTTTTTATTAATACAATTGCTAGCTAGCGGCATCAAGCAGACTAATCTTTCAAAAAACAAATAGATATAAATATGAGCCATGAATAAAACTATATCATATCATTGACCATCTCCATATAAATATATATCTACATATGATTCTCTAATTTTTATTTGTACTTATTGCCCGTACTGCGGTAGCATAACAGGTAAGGAATAGTCTTCAACCTGAACCTTACTCGTCATGTTAACGGAATAAAAACTTTACCCGTACCCGACAAGTGAAACAAAAAAAAAAAAACCTTAAATATACCCGCGGATAAACTAAACGGAAAAATAACCTTACCCATAACAATTTTATCGAACAACGCACTGATCGGGTAAATGAGTTAAAAGGTATGCCATTGACACCACCCACAGCACCAGAACCAACAGTGCTACTGCAAATAACTTGTCAGAGTTGTTATTAGAATGCATTGCTTCTCTACTGGTATAGATGGTCTGAAGAGACTATATGGCATGATTTATATATAGTGGGATGATTTTTTATTTGTTAAATAAATTAATGATTTAGCAATTGGGGAATTGACCTGTCACAATCGTTGACGGGCAACTTGAAATATTATATATATAAAGTATCACCCATCTCGGTTCCTGGATGACGCATGCTATCTGTATTTATAACATGTGACAATTATGAAATAAATTATAAAAGTACACATTATAAGCTTAAAAATAATAACAAAATTGCTCCACCTAAATTTTTTTGGCAACAATATATTATTTCTTTAATATGGCGGCTACGCCCACGTTACAGTTGACGACGGGTCAAAGAACCAGCGTGGAGACAAGTCAGCGGTCAAATATTTTTATGTTTAGATAAAACTAACGTTAGGTCTAACAGTTGTCGTCTATTAATTTGTTGGAAGGTTAAGACTGCGATGTTTAATATTAAAAAGTTTGAGATTCTTCGTGTCTCTCTCATTAGGTTGCAATAATACCTCATATTTTTCATATCATCATATTCATATTATGTATCTTAGTTTTTTAAAATTCAAATTTTTGATTTGAATTGTTCAACATGATATCCATATTAAAATATTCGTGGAGATGAAATTTCATGTTTTTTTAATTTTTTTTTTACTATTTTTTAAGATAGGTATAAAATCACTGTATCTGGACCGTTTAAAATCAATAATTTTTTGCCTATCCAAAAAAAATAGTAAAAAAATTCCAAACTTATAAACTTTTATCCCAAGCATATTTTAGTGTGTATATCATATTGAGCAGTTCGAATCAATATGTTGAACTTTGAAAATGAAGATATAAAATATGAGGCATGATGAGATATGAAAGGTGTGAGGTATTGGAAGTATTCATTCTCTCTCTCTATATATCTCTCTCTATATATACACGCACACACACACACACACATAGTGGCGGATGGAAGTTCAAGAAATGGGGGTCAACTGACCCCATTTATTTTCAAAAATTTTGTACTTCGACATGATTTTCTATATAATTTATAGTAAAATACTACAGATATGATAAAAATGATCTCCATTCGTAGCATGAAAAATTTATATGATTGGCCCTCATTCATGTTTGATCCTCATAGTTTATAAGTCTGGCTCCGCCCATATGTATGTATATGTGTGTGTGTGTGTATCTATATATAGAGTGACTAATGTGCATTAGTATACATATGGCCCGATATACATATGGTCCAAATTTGAAATTTCAAAATCCAAAACGTCAATCCGAATCGTTCATCTTGTTCTCCATATTAATATGTGCTTGGAGACCAAATTTTACATTTTTCTGATTTTTTTTTACTATTTATTAAGCCACTTTGAAAATTGTTGATCCAACGGTGGCTGCTGATTTTACTGTTTTGTTAAGCCACCGTTGGATCAACAATTTTCAAAGTGGCTTAATAAATACTAAAACTTATAGGATTGACTTCAAACGATTGATGAATCCAAATAGTTGAAATCATTCTATTTTACGAGTGATGCATTTACATGTGAAAATTCTAAAGTTTCGAATTAATTTAATATAAAGTCAAGTCGTCAAAATTATAAGGTTTATAAATTAAATTTAATATATTTATTTTTTAGATGCACTACTTAACTCTATACAAAATTAATTTAATTTTTTATAATTTTCGCATAAAGACGAATCACTCATAAAGTAGAAGAACTAGAACGGTTTAAATTCATCATTTAAAGTCAATATGATAGATTTTAAAGTTAAGTTCATGATGGAGCTTGATAAACTTAAGAAAACCCTAGTTCTACTCTCTCTCTATATATATAGGCTGCGATGTCCTTTTATTGAATTTTATGGCACATCTCAAGTCCAATTCACTGCATGCGTTTGATTGAATTTTGAGGACTTTTAATTAATTTTTGTATATTGTCAAGAACTTTCAATATCATATAGTTGAAATTTTTGTACAATTGAAAACTATAAAGGTATCGTTCTAATTAAATATATTCATATTTCGTTAAATATATTTTTTTTTATTAAATTCAGCTTTTACCATAGTACATTTTTTTTGTCCAAAAGGTGAATTTTTCATTCCGTCCTTACCTGAGTGCAGATATGATCCATGCTATGTTCTCTAGAAGGTATGTTTTGATGAAATAAAGGAATAGAGCAAGAATAGAGCTAATTTTAAGTTTTGAAAATAGTAGCTAATTATCCGAATTTTGATTGGATTAGTAGAATAGTGAGCTACACATAAGATAAATAAAGAATAGTGATTTAGTCCTATTCATGCTCTATCCAAATATCAAATGGCTCAAAAGATTAATAGTGCTATTCTTGCTCCATCCAAATGTATATGCGTATTTTTCCATTTAAAATTTGAAATTACGTATTTCCCCCTCTAAACTTCAAAAACTTACAAATTTAATCATTTTATTATTTTTTATATTAGAAGTTATTCTAAAATTTTAAAATATCCATTTTATCCTTTTAATTAAAGCATATAAAAAAGCCCATCATACTCAAATTTGAATCTGAAGGGTTCTTCTACCGTCCGATCCGCTTGCATCACATTAAGATCTGTGCACATTGCTTCAATATTCGTGTTGATCTAGCACACACAGATAATAAAGTAATTCTGATCCGCGAGCATTGCATTAAGATCTGTGCATGTCGCTTCAATATGCATGTGTTCGCATCAAGATTTGTATCAATCTTGTACACAGATCTAAAAGCAGTTCAGATTCAAATTTGAGTCTTATGGGCTTTATATGCATTTAATAAAGGGTAAAATGGATATTTTATAAATTTAGAATGAGTTTTAATATAAAAGACAATAAAATAGGTAAATTTGTGAGTATTTGAAGTTTAGAAGAAAAAATATGTAATTTTAAATTTTAGAAAGGAAAATACGTAATTTTGAATTTTTCGTGAGGTATGCATAAAATTCCTCTTTAAAAAAAGTTGAACTATTTATCAAGCATTTAAAAAAAAAAAAATTGAACTATTGACTAAAGAACAAAAGTTTTAAAATAAAATCAATTAATTAAGTTGGACTGTCGACGACATGTCGTCACTTTGTTAACCTCTGCATACTTAATTATGAATTAATATATCCATAAAAGATTTCTTTCAAACTTGACTTTAACTAGTCAATGTCTCTTCTTACAACTAGTCAATATATATTTAAGCCGAAATATTTTAATACCATCTCTAAAAAAAAGTTTGAATTTTTTTTTTTTTAAAAAATAAATATATTTTTATCATGCCCGTGGTTTTAAGCTACGGTACCATCAGGTTAGTACCGCAGTTTAAAACTACAGATATGGCACGGTGATTAACTTGAAAAAAGGCCAATATTAAGCAATTACTACTGCAGATGAACTTTATATTAGTAGAAGAAATATTGAAATAAAAAGGTTAACAATTGTTCATTTTTGTAAAATAAAATACATCATAAGTTTTGTTCATGATACATTAAATTAAAGAAAGATATTTACATATAAATTAAAGGAGACCTTTTACTGGGCCAGATAAAATGGACATTTTTGGGCCAAATTGGGCTTTATCAGGCTTGCCTGAAAAGTTGCAAAAATTTACAAACAACAACATATATAAGTTATGAGCACCGGAACAAAACTACTTTAGGCGCTTGCTTATTTTTTTTTTTTTGGTCCAAAGCCCGTAGGCACAACCATTTACCAGTACATGGATTAAAGTTACATGATACATTTTGAAATAACAAAACATCTACTGATAATTGGAGAATAAGGTGGGGTCTTCAATGCAGAGAGGATATGTGTATCTAGTATATGAAACTTGGTAGATTCTAGCTAGCCTGGTTCGCCAATAGGTTGGCTCTGTGATTCTCCTCTCTGGGTATGTGAACACAGCCGAATTTGGGATTAGATGCCAGTATCAACGCAGTTTCCATCAGAGTTGTATATGTTCTCCAATCAGCAGGTTGGACCTTTTGTATCCGCTTCCCTGGTATGAATGTGTTTGCTAGAAGCAATGAATCCGTCTTGAAAACACAGCATGTAATTCCCAACTGCACTGCCGCCTTGATTAATTGCACTTAAGAGAGCAAAGGCCTCCATCTGAAAAGGAGAAAAAGCATCAGTTTTGCATATAGTCTCATACCTGATAAGCTCCTCATCTAGATATATAAGATACGCTGCCCCTCCTTTGTCAGGTTGATTGAAAGAACCATCCAAGTAGCAGACATGACAGTGTTGTTGTGTATCAGCTAGTGCTCCTTGTAGGGTCGATGGAACAGTAATCGGTACCATATTGCAGGGAAGTTTAGTCAGTTTGATTGCTTGATCAAGAAACACAGCAGCCATCAGAGTGTTATCGGGTTTGACCCGTTTAGAATCAAATAGATGGGAACATCTTGATTTCCAAACTTGCCAAGCTATAGATAGGAAGAGGGCAATTTTTGATTGATCGAAGACTGACCAAAGGTTAGTAAGTATCTCCTTGATCGGCAATCCTTCAAATGTATCGGTTCGCAACCCGAGTGAAGATTGGAACCAAGTGGCTCTAGCATGTGGGAAATGGAAGAGTATATGTTCAGCATCTTCTTGGTCAATACCACATATTCCGCATTCAGGCGCAATCTTTGAGATCCATTTTGCCAGATTCGAAGCTGATGGTAGTGGCCCCTGGATTGCTTTCCAAATAAAAAATTTTATTTTGGGAATTGTGCCTTGAATATTCCAAATTGCAGTCCATAGCTTCTTTTTACACTCTGATTGTGAGATATCCGTTCGAGGTCTAAACTCAAACAGCATTTGGTAAGCGCGTTTAACAGTGAACTCCCTGTTGTTAGCCCATGTAAACATCAGTTTATCTTGTATCCCTTGTTTAAGAGAGGTTATAATGTTCATTTGCAATATCCAAGGCCATCTGAGCACCTCCCAAGAGTATTAGTTTATCCCAATCCCATGCAAGGTTCTGTTGATTAAAAAGATGAGATACCTTGAGCGACTGCTGTTGCCGAGATGGTTTGGGCAAGCTACACCATTGCCAGAACCATGGTTGTGAATAAACCTGACATGTCTGCCCATCCCCAATACACCACCTCAAATTGGCTGCCAGAAGGTCAATGGTTTGGCGCTTGCTTAGTTAGTTCTAGAGAATTATTGACATTTTCTGCAACAAATTAAGCACCTACATAAAATGAAAATGAATTTGGAGCTCAATTATCAATAGTTTGTACTCTAAATTAATTGAATTCTCTCAGAGACAATTTTGGAAGTAGCAACAACTGACAATTGTGGTATTTAAGCTGGACTACTTTTTATTTGTAAAAACATTTTTTTTCGAAACATTAAGTAAATCCTTACTTGAAAGCAGAGAAGAGAAGAAACAAAATGTTAAGCACAGCAGAGAAGATTGCCTTTTCAAGAACTTCTAATGATCATCAAGTATTATATATATATATATATATATATAAAGACTCATGTTAACCCAACATTATATATATATTTTTACATATATTTTATGAACATGCATTTCTTCGTAAAGAGGCGAGACCATATCACCATATGTGTAGAGTTCTGAATCCATGTCATTTACAAGTGCAAATGGATTTGATACATATCGAGAGTGGTAAAATCAAATCCGTATCTGCTTTTATTTTCCAGATACAGATGAATATTTGATGCATATAGATATAGATCAGATATTAAACGAATACGTAATATTCGTTGATATATATATATAGAGTGTGATTAATATGCTTTTGGTAGCACTTCGGCCGAAGTGCTACCGGTCCAAATTTCAAATTTCAAAATTTAAAAAGTTGATCTGAACTAGAGATGGATCTTAGCTACCATTGTTAGCAAACAGTAAAATCAGAACCAAACTGTTGGATCAACGATTTTCAAAGTGTCTTAAAAAATAGTAAAAAAATTCCAAAAAAATGTAAAATTTGGTCTTCAAGCACATTTTAATATGGAGATGACATCTAATGATTTGGATCAATTATTTGAACTTTAAAAATCGGAAAATGACTTGGTTGTATGGGAGGCGTGGTGCAATCGATTGTATATTACCCTATCTCTCTCTCTCTATATATATATATATACATAAAAAATTATATAATATATATCTACTATTTAGATATGGATAATTGAAATTTAAAATCATATCTCTATCCGTATCTAATTCTAGTATATGGATCCGGATACGGTCGGATAATATCTGATCAGTTTGTGGCGCCCCTACCTTAGATGCTTATAGAATATCATAATTTAGCACAAATCTCAAAGCAAAGTTAGTTGTCCAATTTGTAAGGCATTAATTGTATCCAGCACAACACTGAGTCTCTTAATTAATGCTGGTCAATTATTTGGAAAAGAAATACATTTCCATTGTTTTGAACGGTGCAATTGAGATGTACATATTCGATTGTAGACTTGTAATACAAAATGACTACAATTTGATGCTTAATTGCTAAGGAACACATGACAGTATTTCTTTTTAATTATTTGATACTTTATTTAGACTATGTTTTCAAACTTTTCAAGTCCAACTATGATATAAACTACAAGCATTAACATGTACATGACACTTTCTTTTATTTTATCATACTTTTAGACTATATATATATATATGTTATTGAAACTTCAAATCCAGCTATATATGATATGGCATATTCTGTTAGCACTCAGCAGGCTTCAATTGGTAAACTTGCTATGCTGTTGATTGATAGCTGTAAAGAATTTGTTGCACAAGAAGCATGGTTCCGAAAATCGGCCGATTCCGAGTCGACACGGCCGAGTCAACTCGGAATCGGCGGTGTCCGGGCCGAGTTTTACCCGATTCTCGCGCCAGTGCGAGTTTTTCCGGCAAAACTCGGATGAACAGTGCCGAGTCAGCCGAGTTTTACCCGATTTTTGCCCGATTCTCACTAACCTGTGCGAGTTTTGTCCGATTATCGTAGGCTGAGTTGTGCTGAGGATTAGAGAAGAGAAGAGATCGGCTGGCTGTGACGCGCAGGGCTCAGTGCTGACTGCTGAGGAGAAGAGAAGAGAGAGTCGCGCAGGGAAGAGAGAGTCGCCATGGGCGAATTTGTTTTTGAGTCGGAATTTATTTTTGGGAAGAGAGAGTCGCAGGGGGAGCTGAGTCGAAGGGAAGACAATGGGAGAGATGAAATGTCGAAAGGGAAGAGAAAACGAAAATTTACAGATGGCCCCTCTACATTTTACATTTTTATTCTTTTTTTGTTTTACCCCAAATTAAAGATGAATTGATTCTGTTGATTGGTTCTGTTGATTAGACTAAAGTTAAAGTTAAAGATTACTTTTTATAAATTGATTAGACATAGTTTTTTTATCATAGTTATGTGAGTGTAAATTGATTACATTATATAATTAGTAAATTATGTGAGTGTAATATTGTCTTAATTAACATAGTTTTTTTACAAATTATTTTTATCAATTTTTTCCTATTTTTTGGCTACAAAACAAGGGTTCTGCCAAAAAAACCCGAGTTACTGATCCGATTCTAACTCGGCGGTCAAAAATTCGATTCCGATTCCGATTCTGAGTTTCAGAACCCTGACAAGAAGTTATAAACAGGAAAAACTTGTAAATTTTATGGATATTTGTTTAATTAAAATAATAAATATGTCTTGTTCAAAAATATTATTTGCTTATCATGATTCAGCCCGTTATTAAATTTTTGGCTCCGTCCTGATTATATATAAATTGCTATGATATTTTCAGTTATATGGTTTTGATAAATGAACAATATATATATATAGGTGGTTTACTAAAAAGCAGAGAGAGAGAGAGTTGCACTTGACAGCGGCTGTCAAGTTTTTTTTAAAAAAAAGAGAGAGAGAGAGAGAGTGCTTTAAATTTAATACATCATAGAATAAAATGATTAGAGAGAGACTGAAGCATGTGCCAAATTAGGGAATTTTAAAGGATCACAGATTAGTGAGAGATTAAAGGTACCTTTTGGCTTAATGATTTTCAAACTAATGGAATTCAAATTATAACTATTCAGAAAGTTTAAAGGAATTCAAGTTAATTAAATATTAAACTTTCAGTTCAGTCCTCAAGTTTGTAAAATATTACAAAGGGGGATTTTAAACAAATTTATTGAATTGAAAATTTTCAGTTTTCAAATTAAAGTTTCAACAGATACTTTGAGAGAACAGAATAGAAAACTAATGTGTATTAAAAATTTAACATATTCCTAATTACCTTTGACTTTGGTCAAAACGGTAGCTAAGATCCATCTCTAGCTAACAATGGTACGGGTATAAATAAATCCCCAACCCCTCTATCCATTACACCTCCTTATGATGATCTCTTAAGTCTTAATACATTCATTCACTATGCAACCTTTTCTAATTAGTTTGCTCCTATTCCTCTCCATTGCACAATGCATTGGCATTTCTCTAGCCTCCTCATCACAATACACACACTGTGAAGGCACACTATACCCTGAGCTATGTGCTTCTACACTCTCCACAATCCCTAACCTCTCAAAGAAATCATTACCCGAAGTGATATGCTCGGTCATTAATAAGATGGCCAATGAGGTACGAGCATCATCCACTAATTGCTCAGCATACCTCCATTACCGCACTCTCGATCCAGTAGAACTAATGGCCATCAATGACTGTCTCGAGTTGCTCGATGAGTCGTTAGATGAACTGTTACTTGCCGTATCAGACCTTGAGTTGAAGCCAAATTCACATGTCGATGATGTGCTCACTGTGCTGTCAGCTGCCATGACAAATCAATATACGTACCTCGACGGCTTCCATAACATTAAGGGTATTAAAGGGATGTACATTATCTATATTATAGAGCTATCGATCCTTAAATAACATGTAACTGATTGATCGAACTCGACAAATAACAGGTGAAAACATTCGGAAATACATCCAAGGCCGGCTTCACCACGTATCTCACCTAGTGAGCAACTATCTGGCCATGTTTAAAAAGATTCCTCCCAAACAAAATGGAAGGGAAATGAGAGAGAAAAAAGAGCCATTTGAGGGGTATGGCACGATGCACCGACAGTTTCCTCGGTGGGTACGGCCATCTGATAGACGATTGCTCCAAATACCATCCACCAATTCAGCATCAATTGTACCCGATTTAACCATGGCCAAGGATGGCAGCGGGAACTTACAACGGTTAGTGCAGAGGTTGCAGCGGTGCCAAACAAGAGCAAGAAGAGATTCGTGATTTACATAAAAGCAGGGACGTATTTGGAAAATGTCGACGTGGAGAAGCATAAGGTGAACTTGATGTTCGTTGGTGACGGCATTGGCAAGACGGTGATCAAGGCCAGTCGAAATGTGGTCGATGGATGGACCACCTTCAGGTCTGCCACCTTAGGTCAGTGCCTTTCTTTTTCTTATATTATAAATATTAAATTTGTTCATTATCAACTAGCTATGTATATATGTCATGGTAATAGATCAGCAACTAATTTAAATATATTATGAACATCTTAAGAATTTTATAACGCAAGCAAGCATCAATTGATTGAAATAGAGTACATATATATAGATTGGTATATTAATTTAAGTAAACAGAATGTTATACTAATTAACAACATTAATTGTTATCACAAATGATAATTTTGATTATATTAATTTAGACCAACTTCAATACTACATCTGTTTTTCTTTGATAACATTTTTAGAATTTGAGGAAATTAACAATTTACAATACTTTGAAATTATATTGGGATGACAAAAAAAAAAATATTGTTTTCACCATTGCCATCTACCCTAGTTTGTTAATTAATTAGCATCTATCACCACTATTGGGATCTCTTCTTGTAAAACTGAAGAAAAATACAATCATTATCGTGCATGAAAAATTTACTTCGTTGAAATTTGTTCATGGAAAAATTTGAATAGTTACAATCGGAATAATAGATTCCTATTATTCTTCAAGAAAAACAACAGATCTATTTCCCTTCTGTCAGGAAATAAATATGTTGTTATTCCTTAATTATTATATGTAACTTTTTAAGTGTCATTTGATATGATTTTACAGTGCATTCTGAAAAGTGGAATTGCCTTTTTATTCCACCGATCGACAAGATATATATATTTCTTAAAAGAAAAAAGTTTTCACATGCATAATAATAAACAAACTTGTCTACTCTATAATTAATCCCCTTATTTTATTTTTTTAGACATCATTGCACATAAAGTTGTATTCATTAGTATTCCTCGTATATTCATACTAAGAAAAGGGAAATTATTATTGTGCTTAAGAAATTTTGTTGCTCTCCAATTAGTAAATTAGTATCACATGGTGCCAATCAATTTTATGTTAATTTCTGTAATGTTAAATAGCAATTAAGTTACTTGGCTGACAAATTACACAAACTATTTTGAGGACAATTTGCAGAGAATATTACATGGAATTAATCTAATATTTTCTTTCAGAGACTCACGTGGTAGGAACAGATATCTGTCTAGTTCAAGTGTGCATCACGCTTTAATTTTTTTTTAAATGTACTTGAAAACAACAAAACAAATGACAAAACAAATTGCAAGGTGTTGTTTTGTTTGATCATCAACTCCAAAATAATATTGTTTCCATATATAAATTTCAATTCATAAATTGTACACCTATTTCATCTCTTTACCCACGTTGTTATCAGTTCCGTTACGCGTGTTAGTCATGATATAACATGATGTGCTGCGTAATAAAATTGTCTTTTCATTTTAGTTACATTATATCTTGTCAATCAAATTGATCCGGTCACGCCATATATCACACGAGATACATCATATTATCAATTTTGAAACATTATATATTTATTATATATAATCTACTTTTTAACAGTTTTATTGCTTAGTATCATTCATTGTTAGTTTATATATATGAATTGTTGTGTGTAGTCACGATGTGATCACACGTGATGTGATAATTCGTGTGACGTAATTATTATTCATCATTTTAATTAAGTCACGTGAAAATAGATTGTTAACCTTTATATTGTCCCCCAATCTGTATTAAAGTTGTATTTGTTGACCTATGTATTGTCCCCAGGTTCAGAGCAGAATAAATAATGTCATGGCACTGAGGTATTGTACTTATATGCTATTCCCTTCATTCCTGTTGCAGACAGAACAGTCACATGAGCAAGCAGAAGCTTTTTATTTGTCCAAATAAAAATTCTGATAGAACTTGAAAAATTAACCAATTTTGTACTGCTCAATTGTAACAGCTGTAGTTGGCAACGAATTCATCGCAAGAGATTTAACGGTTGAGAACTCAGCCGGTCCGACCAAGCACCAAGCCGTAGCCCTACGAGTCGGTTCCGACCTCTCGGTCTTCTACCGCTGCAGCTTTGTCGGGTACCAAGACACTCTTTATGCTCACTCTCTCCGACAATTTTACCGAGAATGTGACATTTACAGAACAATCGATTTTATCTTTGGCAACGCAGCAGTCGTGTTCCAAAACTGTAATCTATATGCACGAAAACCAAACCCAAACCAACACAACATCTACATTGCTCAGGGTAGAGAGGACCCGAACCAAAACACCGGCATTTCAATCCAAAAGTGCAAAGTAACCGCTGCCTCCGACCTAGCATCAAGTGTATCAAGCGTAAAGACGTACCTAGGTAGGCCATGGAAGGAATATTCTCGTACCGTGTTCATGGAGTCGTATCTTGATAGCCTGATCAACCCTTCGGGTTGGTTGCCATGGAACGGAACATTCGCACTCAGCACCTTATATTATGGGGAGTACTTGAACACGGGTCCTGGATCAAGCACCGCAAACCGGGTCACGTGGCCAGGTTATCGGTTGATTACCAGTGCAAAGGAGGCAGATCAGTTCACTGTGTCTTCTTTTATTCAAGGGGACCAGTGGATCAGTATGACAAATGTTCCGTTTATGGATTGAATTGAGTAATGGCATAATTGTAATTTTATTTATAATGCTTCTTTTTGAGAAATTTTTTTATATTCATGATCGTGTAAACATAGGGATTAATAATTCGGTTATGGCTCATACGACAATACACTATCTAGATAGCTACAAACTTCATATACATTTATCAGAATACACATCCATGCACAAAATTAAACAGGGGTTTTATATACTAACATTTTTTTATGGATCAAGTGACATGAAAAGATCGTTGCATTAAATCTCTCACTCAAAAGTAGTAGGCCAAAAGAATCTTATCATAGCAGTAAAGAAGAACTTAAAATCTGATTTCATCAAAAAAACACTGATTTTTAAAAATTATAAAAAAAATATAAAATTTGGTCTCCATGCACGTGAAGAACATATTGAAAAGTCTGAATTGACTATTTGAATTTTAAAAATAGAGATATGGCTGAGACTTAAAACACCCTCTTTAACTCTCAAAGCATGGTACACACACACATACATATATTATTTGTAGTACTTTAATGAAATTATTAATTCAAACACTTGTATTATAATTAATTACTAATTAAGAAACTAAAAAAAAGTAAAATAAATTTTAAAAAAAGGAAAATGGAGAATAGGAGAAGAGATGAAAAAAAAAAAGGCTTAGAGGCAGCACTACTACACAGCGGAAATTTCAAGTTAAAATCAATTAGTCTTATGGGCTTTTTAGTATTTGTGGGCCCTTTTCCCATAAAAACAAGTAAATAATTCAGCATCACTATCTGGAATGGAGCAGCAGTCCGGATACTAGCTTTCCTTAGTCCCACATGTGGTACATAAATATGTTTGAAACATTTATATAGAAATGTTGGACTGCAAGAAATAAATTTTTGGTGTCGGATCTTAAGTTATCTGCAGTCTGCTGCTCTGTTTTGAAAACTTAAAATATTGGACGTTTCCGTATCCGTGTTTTATTTAAACGTGTGCATATCGGTGTTGGATACGTATCAGATACGGCCATAGGGGTGTGCGTATCCGTGTCTGATACATGTCAGATACAAGTACGGAAGTTTATTATATCCGGATATTTGCTGAACATGCTGAAGTATGTTATATCCTAAACAAATATCCTAAGCAGATTAGGATATATTATCTTATCTTTATTTTATTTAGAAACGGAGCAGGTTTCAGAAGGATCCGTATCCTCTCAGGTACCTGACTCAACACAATTGAAACATACGGCTCAGATTTACTCTCATCCGGTTGGGATTCGGAATGACAGAGGGACAAGATTATTGGTGCTTTGAGATGCGTGCCAATTCATTTTCGGACCATCCGATTCAATTCTACTCAGTCAGAGAACCTGAAAGGATACGAATTCGTTTCAGAATGTATTCATTTAAAATCCGTTGTACCTTTGAAAGACTTGGTAGTGGAATCCACCTCATGCTCTTGGTTTTCAAAAACTTAGTGGTGGAATCCAGCTTAGCTCATCACGTGGGTTTAGTGGTTTAATACTCGGGCCGGGCCGGGCCGGGCGGACCGGGCATACCCGGGCACGGGCAAGTCTCGGGCACGGGTATGTCGGGTAGATGGGTATCACGGACCGGGTGTCCTCGGGTTTTTTTCCTAAAAATCGTGCCCTGCCCGTCCTATACCCTTGCCCGCAGTACCCGCGGGGGGCAGGGCGGTCCGGGTAGGGGCCGGTCCGGTCCGATTTTTTTTTTCTGTTTTTTTTTTACGATGTCATACGAATATTATTACATGTTTATAATTCGACTTTTGAAATCTGAATAGACATAATAGTTCAATATCAAATTCAAATAGTGTAAATATATATACATAAAATTATCAAGTCACATCTATATAATTTCTAAATAAATAAAATTTGTAACTTATATATAAAAATTATTCGTGCGGAAATTTGTATATTTATTCGGCTAAGTACAAATGTATTTATTTATTTCTTTACACGAGTCATTTTATTTTATTTTCAAATTCTCATTCTAATTATATAGTTTCATAATTTATTTATATCCCGAAATTTTTAGTTTACATTTTAAATTGTTAATATATTTTTTTAAATATTCATTTTAAATTAATAATATATTTTGGAAACCTTCATTTATTTTCAATAGGTTAAATAAAATATAAATAAAAAATATCTTAAATCAATTACTTTGAAACAATAAAATATAAATATAAAATTTCTTAAATCAATTACTTTAAAAATAATTATGAATTATTCTAAAACAATAGATTAAAAAATAAAAGTTATCCTCCTCTTTTATTCCGGGCTTGGGACCGGCTATGTAAAATAACATAGGCAGAGTTCTAACTATTTTTTTGTTAGTAATTTTTCTTTAAAATGAATAATTTAAAAACTAATTAAAATGTTTACAAATTTATAATTTAAGAAATAACCATAAAGATTAAAATCTAACATATTTTTAAAACCTATGAAAAATAAATCCGAATTTGAAAAATAAAATCTAACCTATTCAAAACAAATCTAATTACTTCACATATTTTCAAAAATAAATCTAACATATTTTTAAAACCTATGAAAAATAAATCCGAATTTTAAAATAAAATCTAACCTATTAAAAACAAATCTAATTACTTCACATATTCACAAAAATAAATCTAACATCTTTTTTTAACCTATTAAAAATAAATCCGAATTTGAAAAATAAAATCTAACATATTCAAAACAAATCTAATTACTTCACATATTCACAAAAATAAATCTAACATATTTTTAAAACCTATGAAAAATAAATCCGAATTTGAAAAATAAAATCTAACCTATTCAAAACAAATCTAATTACTTCACATATTTTCAAAAATAAATCTAACATATTTTTTAAACCAATGAAAAATAAATCTGAATTTGAAAAAAAAAAAAATCTAACCTATTCAAAACAAATCTAATTACTTCACATATTTTCAAAAATAAATATAACATATTTTTAAAACCTATGAAAAATAAATCCGAATTTGAAAAAAAAAAATCTAACCTATTCAAAACAAATCTAATTACTTCACATATTTTCAAAAATAAATCTAACATATTTTTAAAACCTATGAAAAATAAATCCGAATTTGAAAAAAATAAAATATAACCTATTCAAAACAAATCTAATTAGTTCACATATTCACAAAAATAAATCTACATCTTTTTTTAACCTATTAAAAATAAATCCGATTTCAAAAATAAAATCTAACCTATTCAAAACAAATCTAATTACTTCACATATTCACAAAAATAAATCTAACATCTTTTTTAACCTATTAAAAATAAATCCGATTTCAAAAATAAAATCTAACCTATTAAAAACAAATATAATTACTTCACATATTCACAAAAATAAATCTAACATCTTTTTTTAACCTATTAAAAATAAATCCGAATTTGAAAAATAAAATCTAACCTATTAAAAACAAATCTAATTACTTCACATATTCACAAAAATAAATCTAACATATTTTTTAAACCTATGAAAAATAAATCCGATTTCAAAAATAAAATCTAACATCAAAACAAATCTAATTACTTTACATCTAACAAATCTAATATAAACTAAATAAATCTAAGATATTCAATAAATCTAACAAATCTAATTACTTAACAAATTTAACAAATCTAACATAAAAATATAAAATAAATCTAACAAATCTAAATATCTAATTACTTAACATCCAATAAATCTACATAAACTAAATTTACTCTACAAAAATAAATTAATCTAACATGAAATAAATGTAACATTTAAATCTCGCGGAAAAATCTTGCGGGAGGTGCCGAACTTCGTAATTCCGTTTGCGTATTTGAAGAAGGAATTAAATTTAGAACTATATATTATTTTTGAACAATAAATTTAAAATTTGAGAATAATAGAAATTTAGATTGAGAGAATGAGAATTGAGATGGAGATGTGAAAATGAAGGGAGGAAGAGGGGTATTTAAAGAAATTTTGATTGGAGGGATAAAATTAAAATTAAAATTTTTTAAAGAATAACAGAAAAAAAAAACCTTTACATCCCATCCGGTCGGTCCGGTCCGGTCCGGGTGGGTCCGGCCGGTCGGGTCCGGATGGGATGGAACCGGGTGGGAGGGAATTGTGGGTTTTTTAATTTTGAATTAAAGTATACGGGTACGCGGGTAAGGGTAGTCGGGTAGTCGGGTAGTCGGGTAGTCGGGTACAGGTATGGTCGGGTATTTGTCCAAAAATAGCGGTCCGGTCCGTCCTTTGCCCGTACCCGCCTACCCGCGTACCCGACCTATACCCGGGATCGGGTATCGGGTACCCCGGTATCGGATACTGTCACACCCCGGAACAGGGGGTCGCGCAGTTTTGTTTTAAAATGCGGTTTTGTTCATGCATGCGGAAGACGTATGCGGACGCATATGCGGATTTATATATATATATATTGTTATGTTTATGTGTGTGGGCCTAATTCTAGGAGTATGCGGGGGGTGGTAGGGGGGCGGTAGCCCCCTGCGAGCGTTGTCTGAGGTTACGAAGCACCGCTCAATAGAGCCCGGAAAATTTTATTTCGGAGAAGTCAAATTGCATAAAAATCCTTTAACCGACGGCCCAGATTAGTCAAATTATCATATGATTTGATTTAAAACAAGTTTGGTTCAAATCCGATTTAATTTGGCTAAGTTATACCCAAAACAATATTTTTCAGAACCTATTGCGGCCCGCAATAGGGCTGTTGCGGCCCGCAACCAGTTCCAAAATTTCCAGCCTCTGCAAATCGTCTCTGCCTCCATTCATTGCGGCCCGCAATGAATTTATTGCGGCCCTCAATGACCTGGTTGGTCTCTGCCTCCCTTCATTGCGGCCCGCAATAAATGTATTGCGGCCCGCAATGACCTGGTTGGGTTTTAATCTGCGAAATTCCCTCTGTCTACTCTCATTGCGGCCCGCAATAAGGGTACAGTTTTTTATTCCTTTGCCCATTTTCGTGAAATTTCACCCCGTTTTCAAACCCGATCAAATCCCCGTATAATTAAACAATTGTTCCCCATTTACTAGAAATTTTAATGACATTTAAACATGCAATTTCAACATTTAAGTCATAACAACAATTTAAAACATACCGTTAGGGTTTTATAACATAATACGGTTTGATAATAACCTATACATCAAAATAACCGACTACGGGTTCAACTACACATTCAAAATGGCATAAAGGGTTTGGCATAACCTATTAGCTCGGCCTAAACTCACGCGTCGAGCCCGAGTCCCACTTCACTCGCGTTTACCTGCACATATCAATTCAAAGGGAAAAAGTTTCCCGAGGGGAGGGGGTGAGAAAACCTGTCATCCGTTTTCTCAGTGCGGAATTTAAAGGGCTACTGGATTTGTGAGAAATCCATCACCAGAACTAAATACAATAGCAATAGGGTATCTATTTATTTATTCACCAATAATAATAAATGCACATGTACCGGGAATAGATTCAAACGGATTTCGATTCACATCTCATCAACATCAATCAACGAATTTCCAGAAAGATTTGGTTTCACAGATATAATATATGTAAGTCTGGTTATGAGGTACAGATATCAACTATCAATCACCTCCGGCTTAACAGTTCTATTTTCTGGTTTCAAGTCATACAATCTCATCAATTCATCACTTAAAATATACACGGGCATATTCCGCGAATATGCAACAGAATATCACTTTTCTCAAAAAGAAATCATTGACACTTTCACTGAATCACTGAACCACAGTTCTACCTAAAATTACACTGCACTTTCCTTACCCAACCGGTACTGGGTTCACTAGGGCCATTCTCCAGATGCGCATAAGGGTCCTGGATGAAAGTCTAGTAGCTAGCTAGACTTTCCACTATGATACACTGTTCACTTCACACAATCAATCCAAGTCATACTGTGGTTCCACTCACTTATTCAAAACGACAGATCAACAATCGATAAACCGTACCAACATGAGAATCATAACAGTTATACAATTCAATTACACTAATATCACAATTCATGCAATGCGGCAACAAATGCTTTCAATCAGAGATTCAACATGCTATGCACAGTTTATTTAAATCAAGCAATCAACATAAATATAATAATATGCACCGTTATTTAGTTCTACGAATAAACCCCAAAATAGATCCCGTGAACCCCCGCACCTGGTTACGTAGGGCACATAGAGGGTCCGCGATCTCGCGACTCGGTAAGCTCGTCAATCCCGCTAGCCGTGCTCGTTAGGATCTATACATAGATCAATTTATTAAATTCCGGCACTTTTACAATTTAGACCCTAATCAATTTTTTTGGGAAAATCTATAAATTGGAAATTTGGTTACACTTTGGAACACGAAATCAATCAATTTACACTATAGAAACAACAAAGGCACGGAATAATCAGTTTGGTACGATTCTACGGGTTTTCACCGAAACCCTAAAAACACGGAATCAAGAAATGAGAGAGAAATAGAAAGGGGAATTACCAATGGAACGGATGAATGTGCGAGGTTTGAGCTCCTCTTCCTAAATCTCCGTTTTCGGGCAATACGGTCACCGGGGGAGGTCTCTCTCACTCTCTCGTTGTCTTTCTCTCTTGGCGGAAACAAAAGAAAAGAGAGAAGATGGGGGCGCAGGAAAGGAAAGGAAGGAGGGGAAAGAGGAAGGAATGACAAGGGCCCCCACTTGTAAGTGGTATTTTTGCAAAATAAACCCTTCACTTGTTCGATATTGATTAAATGATTTATATAACACCTATTGCTCCTCTTTCTTAACACCATTAATCGTATAATTATTGTTCACCATCCACGTCACTAATTTTGTATATACGTATATATATATTATTCGATTTAACCACTTATTATTTTAATTAAATCTGAATTTTAAAAGTTCACAGTGTTACAGATACGGGCGGACAGGGTCGGGTATACCCGATTGGGGTTTTTTTAAACCTCTACGTGGGTTAGAGAAATTTCTCTAAAACACTAATTTATAATCTCACAAGTCACAACACCTGTTTAATGATAAGTTGTGACAACAATTATTTGTTTTGTCTTTTTGTTTTTTCGTAGTATTACTTGAAATAAATATTTTGATTATAATACTTATATTATATTATTTAATATAAGTGAATTATTTGAGTGAATTATTAATATGACTCGATTATCCGATTATTATTTGTTTTGTATTTGTATTAGTGAATTTTTTCATTCTGCATGCGTATTAGTTTAAAACATATTTAGTTTTGAATTTTGATATCTGTTTACTATTCATTTCTGCTCATTAAAAGACGGATATAGATATAGTATCAGTATTATGCCCTCCAAATCCGCTCCATTTAAACCCCCTAACTACTTATGACACCAGTACATGTATACGTATTTAACGGAGAGTAAAAACCCAGCCAAAACTACACGATTGGAATTGAGATGATGATTAATTATTTTGTCAATTATTTCAAATTTCAATCAAAACCCAGCACAAATTATTTGTAGTGTATTGTTTCTTTTTTCCAACTCTTAACTTCATATTATAAATACCGAATTGAAATTGCAGAGAGACACACTTCAGAAATTTCAAGAGTTTTTAATTAAAAAGAAATTTGAAGAGTTGTCGGGTCTAAACAGAAAAAATTGAATAGTGCAGACAATAAAAGAAATTAATAGGTGTGATATTAGTATTGAACTATTGATGGAACAGATAATATATTACACAAATGTGAGACATTAAAATGATAAATCCGATTTTAATTGTTTTAAGAAATAACATATGATTGTTCGAAGATTGATCCCGTTAATCAAAGACAGAAGAAAAAAAAAAAAGCCTGAAACCGTGAAACGTGATGCCACCTCCCACCGTTTTAAATCAGAAACAGAAGCGTGCGAAGAATGATTTATCCAGTTAAAATACCAAGATTTTGTTCAACCCGTCATTATTACCTTACCAAAAGAGATGCACATGAGGGCATGCTACTCCTTGAAACGAAAATAACATTACAAAATAATCAAAATTGAGAAAAAATTATTTAATATGAATTCCCATATTGGGCACAAACCTAAATGAAATGATTGATCTTGTAGGCCTTAATTAATTAGATAAACATAATGATTTACTTAATACAAAATGCAGAGAACAAAAGTAATTAAATAAATTCATCTAGAGATGGTGTGACACATAACATTCAATTATCCACACTCTAAATTAGAGAAATTTAATTTAGGACTGAATTCCACTTATTGTGCAAATCCTGCCCTTGAGCCTGAACCTTGAAATTGTGGCATGGCCTCCCACGTTAACTCGCGAAATGCGGTCAGGTGATGTATCTCGGGAAGTGCCAGCAACTTCTGGCAGCCGCATATCTTGAAGTAGTTTAGCTTCACCATAGATTCCTCCCTCATTTCCCAAACCTCAAGCTCAGCTAAATGAGACAGCTCCAAATTTTTCAGGTGGAGGAATTGTCCTGCCAGACATGTCAGCTTTTTCCCAAGATAAGAGAGCTTCAACAGTCGCAGCTTCCTTAGATGTTTCAGCTTCGCCAGTTCCGGCAGCGGGTCTGATGTAAGCATGGAACCGGCAAGTGTGAGTTTTATAAGGTGTGGCGGGAACAAGCTTGCTTTCAGGGAAAGCCTCAACGACCATGTGCCCTCCAAGTACAAGGACTGTAAATTGCGGCAAGTACTCATGTCCACGATCTCCTTTGGGATATTATCACCTTTTATCCCGAGGGAGACCAGGGACGGAAGATTTCTGAGTACGTTGGTCACAATATCCCATTGCATAGATGTGTTCTTGATCCCAAATCTTCGTAGGTTGGTCAATCCTGGCAATTCCATCCCCCATGTTTCTGAAACCAGTATCCACCGAAGGGTTTGGAGTTGTTCAAGTTCTGCCAAGGATGCTGGTCCACTCAATGGTTCGCTAAACTCTACATGCCTCAGTGTATCTATTTTCCATAACAAATTATGCATCTCCATTGAAGTGGTTTGCGATTTCACTGAAGTGCCTCGCAAATCCAAGATTTCAAGGTTCAATAAACAACCAAAGGAACGGGAATCTACGCGGACGTTTTTGCAATTCCTAATCCCTAGGTGTTTCAGGTTGATCAACCCATTGAGTCCACTTAGTTCTATGCCCTGCCCCACATCCTCAATTTGTAATACCTTGAGCAGCCTAAATTTAATAAAATTGGGGAGAAGCTCGCCGAAAAGGAGGAAAGAACGGGTATTGGGATTTATATCTTTTATGAGTTGAGAACTGCAAAACTGAAGTGAAACACGGCGTGTTGCCCTGTTCGGCTGATGTAAAACTCCTTTCGAGAAAACTGTGATAAAGTTGTCTTCTTTAGCTTCATGTACAGCCAAGTCACGAAGAAGATCATGAACTTTTAAGTTCTTCAAGGAACCATCTGTGTATCTGCTTGATACTTGAACCATACACCTACAATAATAACAGTACATAAAGAAATCAATACAAAATTTGTGTCAGTGTTTTTTTTTTTTTGCCCTTAAGATTTACCTCATCATTCATGACAAAGTCTTCTCATATTTTCCTTCTTTATTCTATTTTGTATACTATTATTTGCAACTAATAAGATTTTTTGGATGATTAATATTTGATCCACCTCACCACTTCAATATGAGGAAGAACTAATGATTAACTAAGATTGACAGTTCCTTCGAATGATATAAATAAAATATTGATCCGTAGTACGGACCCATCCATACTATGCATAGTACTATAGACTCACTCATTGTTCTTTACAGTTGAAAATTTTACGATTGAAATATTTTCTTTCTTTCCAATTGATGCCGAAAAGTGAGGAGTGATCAATTGGATGCTTTAAGAACAAATAAAGGTAAGAGAATATAATAGGACAACCTTTGAACAAGCTCATCCAAGCAATCCTCAGCAGTTTCCTCCATTGTTCTGCTCCCCGTGCATGGTATGAAACCTTCTGCAGTCCACAATCGGATCAGGTGTTTTGCAGAGATTTCGTGGCCTTCAGGGAAAGAAGAAAAATATATGAAACACGCTTTGAGATGGTGAGGCATGTCTTCATAGCTCATGGCCAGGACGTCCATGCAGTTCTTTCCTTCGTCTGAGTGCCAATCCATTCTATCCAACACTCTCTTCCATGCATGATAGGAATCATAGGATGGGTCTTTAGTTGAGAGGATACCGCCTACCACTATCAAAGCCAGAGGTAATCCCTTACATTTGTTCAATAGTGGCTTCACAACCTTCTCGAGGATAGAGGAGCAGATTTCATCAGGATTTTGAATTGGGAGAGCCTTTTTGAGGAGAAGAACTTGACTTTCATTCTCCTTTAAGAAGTCAAGTAGATAAGGTTCCATTAAAGGATCAGCCGATTTAGCAACATTGATAAATCGACTGGTCATCAGCACACGACTCCCCTTATTTTCATTAGGTAATGCTGTTTTGAGTTGATCCCACAAATCATTATTCCACACATCATCCATGACAATAAGATATCTTTTGCCGCTTAACAACCTTTTGAGCTTGGCAATGAGATGACATTCGTCTTGCTCCATTGGTTCAATGAGATGATCTTGCATGTTTGGTTCAATGAGATGACCCTCGTCTTGCACATTTGGTTCAGAAGAACTGAGGTTAATCATTTTTCTCAATATGTCAGATAAATTGGGCTTCTGTGAGATTGTCAGCCACATATGATTGCTGAATTCCCCCCTAGCACTGCATATATAAACAAGAAAAGTCATTAAATTTGGTTGCACCTGAGTTCTCCTTCACAGTGCACGGTCTTTTCTGTCCTTCATTCAAAGACTACCTTAATTTGATAGGTCAGCTACACAATTAATTGTTCATAAAATTGATGTAATAATCGAAACCCAATTTTTTCCCCATACAAGATGTAATATGTTTTTCCAGGAATTATAGCTGATATTTATGTTTTTATTTACGTCCGTGGACATTTGACTTATTGGGTAGGGTTTAGGGTTTTATTTGAAAGAAGGAAAAAGTAATCAGCACTTACATAAAAAATAAGTGAAAAATAAATATGAAATAAGGAAAGTACCAAAAGTGTGGCCCATTTTTTTTATTTGAGAAAAGTATCAAAAGTGCGGCCCATTCCTTTGGTCATATAGTTGATAAATTCACCTAATTGTGGTCCCACCTTGTCATACCCTTATTCCTATCTCTCCCCTTTCGTTCTATTTAGGAAACAAATCGATGAACATGGTACATCTCTACTCAGAATCGTACAAAACTCAGCCGATTCCACAATTTAGATCCAATTTCTTCAAGTTTGTGCACAAAAATTGCCAACTGTGAACGGGTAATAATCAGCTCGCTTCCAATTAACTGAGTATCAGGTCGATTTTCCAAACCATGATTTAGATTCGTGCAGATTTAAACTGATTTGCACAAATTGCATTGCAGAATTTAATCCTAAACCCCAATACTTCCTTACTTGTCTAGTACACAAATAAATACAAAATAATCCTTGTTGATATGCGCCAGCTGCAGCTAGTTAATTAAGAATCTATACTATATTGTACACCATAATGTTGTTCCACACAAAAATTAATTAATTTCATATAATCTTGTAAAATCATAATTTTTTCAAAGTTATTCTTATGAGAAAAAATAAATAAATGGAAGCTTCATCATCAGAAATAAATAAATTAAGAGAGGTAGCTAGGAAAACAAAGGTTGAACTTGCCTTTTGTAGATCATTTGTGTAAGAGTAGTCTTTCCGACTCCACCGGGACCCACGATTGATATGACGGCGCGCCTAGAAAGATTTGCGTCGAGAAGCAGATTAAGGATTTTTTTCTTGTTCTTGCCAGCCTGAAGGCCAACAACGACTTCGGTTTCATCAATGTCTTCGAGCACATACCGACGACGCAAGTGTTGTTTAGGCTCCCATTCCTTGCCTTGGTCTAGGCACACTTCATAGCGGTCTTTGCTCTCAGAAATCTCACTAAGCCTCGTTTGAATTTTAGCAATCTTGGAGCCGAGGCTGTGGAGCGCAGGCACTGGTGGCTTAAAATATTTCATTGAGAACATGAATGTCCCACCATTTTGGCGATTGTAATTCATCTCTACAAAATACTCGTCGACGGCATCTTCAATGTTGTAGGCAACATCTCGGACCTCGTTGATCCAGTGCCTCGCCCGCTGGTTTTGCGTGCGCTTGGACTTGGCGTCTGTGAGGAAGCTCTGGATGCGGCCCAACTCACGCTCGACTGACTCCATCTTGTCACGAACCTCGCCCAGGAAATCAGCTTCCTTGGACAGGATATCTGCGATCTTGCCCAACACAATCTCCACAATCGTATCTGCGATCTTGCCCATGCTTCGCCGCCGTGCGTTCTCTCTTAGTTTCGAAGTGTGCGCCCTCTCTTAGTTTCGGAGTCAATGATCTCTCTCTCTTTCCAAGTCAATGATGATAGAGGACATAATTTCATGTATATCCCTCGTTTATCTAAAATTAAGAATGTCATAATAATAAAAAATTGTAAAAAGCCCATAGCATTATAAATATTAAATACCTTAATTTTGGATGGGTTGTGACCGCAGCAATGAACACTATTCCTGCCTCCTGATCAAACATTTACGGATGGGATTATTTTCTCTTCCGTCACCTAGCGAAATCAGAGAAATTCCTCCTCTTCGCTTTGACACGTCTGCCAATTGCCGAAATTTTTATAAAGACAAAATATATTAAATAAATATCGAAATTAGAGAATGCTTTTGCATTTTATTGAGATATAAGAAAAATCGTTATAATTTATCACAGCCTCTGACCATTATGGCTTATTACGGCCAAAATTAACACTTAATTAACAAGATTAACCATTTTAACTGAATTATAAAAAAAACCATGTCCGCGATAGATTGGAATGGCCAGAGGAAAAAAAATTCTATGTCCATAATGAACAATAACAGCTAAGCGCGAAAATAAATAAAAAATCTTTTTTTTTTCACCTCTGGCCGTGATGGGCTATCACGGCCAGCCCTTTTTTTTTTCTTTCTTTCTTTCTGCCTCTGGCCGTGATAGATAGTAACGGCCAAGGTTTTTTTTTAATTTTTTTCTTGCGCAGTTCAGTTAGAATGAATGATGATTAATTAAGTATTAATGCTGGCCGTGATAAACCATAACGGTTCTCTATATCTAGATAAAACGCAAAAGCATTTTCTAATCTCCATATTTAAGAGTGAGTCTATAGTACTATGCATATTACGATTTGGCCTATAATACGGCTCAATATTCGACTTTTCAAAATCCTAATGGTTGATCCGAACCATTCATCTTGTTCTCCATGTTAATATGTATTTGGAGACCAAATTTTTCATTTTTTAAAATTTTTTTACTATTTTTTTAGATTTATTGAAAATCACTGTTTTTGGATGGTCCAGAATTTTCATATCAAGTGATTTTCTAAATATCTAAAAAAATAGTAAATTTTTTTTAAAAAATATAAAATTTGATCTTCAAACACATTAATATGGAGAACACGTGAAAGTTGCTTGTCAGAAAAATACCGATTGTGATTCAATTCCTATCTTCCTGAGAGACATCTTTCATATGCTTCAGTAAGCAGTCGTGGAAAGGAAGTCAGACAGAAAGAATAGTGAATATGATCGCATTTTCATTTTCTTAAAAGACCTCTTTCATATGCTTCAGCAAGCAGTCGTGGAAAGGAAGTCAGAAAGAAAACAATGCCAAATGTGATCCCACATTCGTATTTTTTCTTCAAAGAAAATTTTCTTTCACGGTTCCTTGGAAAGACGGTAAATCTAGTTTTACCCATTTTTCATTTCAAAGCAGTAAATCTAATTTACTATAAGCTGTAAATCTAATTTACTTATATACGGGACCAAATCGGGTATATAATCTATCAGTTACCAATTCTTATTTTGCAGCTATGCTCAGTTCTTATTTATACCATTTAAAGCACATAAACAATTTATATGTTTTAAAATCAGATATTCTTTTCGGTCCATAAAGCAATTTGGTAACGTGACAAAGTTCCTTTTGGGCCAGCCATTAGGACACGTGAAAGGGGCTCCCAGGAAAGATTGGGGTCACGAGGACCGCTTAGACTCAATCTTTCCTAGACAGAACCATCTCTTTCTTGTGTGGAAATGACAGCTCTTACTCAGGTACTTTATTGCTTCATCACATTCTTCGATGAACTTTACTTATCCGAAGGTTTTCGAAAAAGAAAAAACTTACACTAAATTTTGCCATTTCAAAAGCATAGAGTAATTTGGTAACGTGACAAAGTTCCCTTTGGGCCAGCTATCAGGACATGTAAACGAGGGTTAGACGAAAAGTCGAGACTTTTCTTGTCATTAACCTTGTCGTTTACTGGTGGAGATTAGCAGTTCTTACTTGGGTACTTTATTGCTTCATCACATTCTTAGATATACTTAAACGCAGTTGAAATTTTTGAAAACGAAAACATAAAGAAAGCATAAAATCCTATTTTATTTTTTTCGGTCGGAAAACCGATCCAAGAAATGTAAAAGTTTACATTTCATAAGAAAGCATAAAGAAAACTTAAATCTAATTTAACTTTCTTAGTCGGTAGAACTGATCCAAAAAAATCTCATTTCTAATCGGTTTTGGACTTAAGCTGCAAATGTAAGAATTAAAGTGATATGCGGTATATTAATTTGCATAAGTTATAACTTTTAGAAAATCAATCAGCGGGAGAGCCTTGTGCTCTGATACCACTGTTGGGGTTTACGGTGTGCTTTAACCAAAAACCCGTTTAGGCTTAAGTTGCGGAATGACCGTAGAACAAAAATTTCTACGGCCAACTTAAGCTCGGGATTAAACGGGGTATGTCAGGAAACTTTCCAAGGCGGTCCACCTTCAGTATTCCTTTGGCATCAAAATCCAATTTAATCCTTTTACAGATCTACTCCATGATTGATTTCTAAAACTTTAATCTACTTACCAATTAAATAGATTAATATAGCATATTTATACCTTGTTTCCAAATCACAGTTGGAATGCAGACCGATCGAGTAGAGCCTCACCAGGGAAGGAATCGACTCGAAGTATCACACGTGTGATACCTCTATCGGTTATCCACCAGGACTAACCGGAGAGCGGTTTATTTCTTCTGCCAGAAATACCGTGATCCGCGGAATTCTGCAAAAACACTATTCACGGAAAAAAGACAAAAACCCGTAAACATGAATTTTCGGTTGCTCAGTTTCATCAATATGCAAAACTGACATACCGCGAAATTCGGTAAAACACTATTCATCAATCCCGTAAATATACTTCACAACAACCCGCAAGATTATACGTCAACTACGTATAACTTTCTTTTCTCAACCGAAACACTATTTGGGAGAGAAACCGAGAAAGAGAGAAAATACCGATCCGTTTCAACACGAAACGGTACGAAATGAATTAGTATAATAATCCTTTCATGCACCTCTCTATTTATAGCCTCTAAAATGGTGTGAAAAGACCAAAATACCCCTATGACAAGGCATGCCACCTAGGGGGTGAGGTGTCATGTGGATAAGATCGATGACGTGTCATCTGGATAGGATCGATGACGTGTCATGCGGATAAGGACGAATCCGAAAAGACTCGAATGCCCTCGGCCCGAATACAAATAATATTCGTATAATTATTCTGAACAATTATATATATTTTTCTGCGGTTGTTTGTTTCGGTATCGATGACGTGTCATCTGGATAGGATCGATGACATGTCATGCGGATAAGGACGAATCTGAAAAGACCCGAATGCCCTCGGCCCGAATACAAATAATATTCGTATAATTATTCTGAACAATTATATATATTTTTCTTGCGGTTTTTGTTTCAGTAATTTATACAATGTGTCCTGCACATTTATAAATTAACCGGTTAACTTTTATACAACGTGTCACACACGTTTATAAATTAACCAATGTTTTTGCTTGTTATTTTTACATAACATTTATAATTTAATTATAACATGTATAATTAATTATAACCATCTTACTATTGATCATAACTAATTTATAATCAATTACAATAAGATTCTCCGATTAACTCATATATGGTGTGACCCAATAGGATCTGTGTTATGTTGGTAAATAGAGTTAAAACTGTTTTAACTTCTATAATCATGGGTGGCGTCTGGCAACACATCATGACCATCCAATTACACAGATGATGCTGTACTGTACAATATCACGATCCAGTAAACTATTTACTTGTGTCTGTTCTTCTGTCTCATAGCTATCAGATCAGTTTCAAGGTAGATGTGTGTCATCCTTGCTAACTGAATCTTTTCTTGATCTTGAGCAGATTATCAAATATAATTACTCTTGTAATTATACCGCTAGTAGATAATCTTACTCTATCAAGGGGCCCAGTGATGCTATAGCTCGTATAGAGATACGAGGAACAAATAGTATTCTTGGTAAACCATCACTACCTCAGCTAAGCCATGTATACCGAAGAGCTACCGTTATAACTGCATTTTACCGACAACGTTTGATAACAATCACACATATACATTTCTTAGTAGGAAAGATGAATACCTCATACTGTAGAACTTGACACTGAATGAAAAAATAAATGACACGAACACAATTCTATTTAATGTTTCATTCGGGGTCTGTCAAATACCATGTTCCTAGAACATGTATCTATGTGATTAAAATAACATCTCGTGTCAGGTGGTTTGTAAAACTTAACCATATTTTAATCCACATACTAACCTTATCGCGGTAATTAGTGTTCCTGCTAATTACCTTGGTCAGTGACTTTTTAAGAGTATATATCATCTATATTATGGAGTTTCACAATTTCAGTCATGAACTCGAAATGATCCATAAATTCAATAATACTCAAGACAACAAAATGATATTAATCATCCAATTCATGAACAAAGCTTTATGATAAATTATCGTATTATTGACTTCTAGATTATTACACTAACATTTTTTTCATCAAATTCTCGGCAATGTGTTGTGAGCACAATCTGTGAATGCACTCGCCACTATCCTCGTACCAACCACCGTATCTATCGGTGAATACTTTCTTGATTCCCATGTGCCGATCAGAAACAACGCACATGAACTTATTACCAATTACCTCCTGACGCAACCACCTCATGAACCATCCCCATGTTTGGAAACTCTCTTCCCCGACTAATGCAAAAGCCAGAGGAAGCAACTGGTTCTCGGCATCGTAACCGCACGCTATCAGCAATCTCCCTTGATACCTACCAGAAAGGAAGCATGCATCAATACTAATGATTGGTCTGAGATGAGGCACTGCAGCAATGCACGGACCATAAGCCCACGCAGCTGCCTTAAACAACCTTTCTGTTGGATCTCCTGTGGGTTCGTGCGCAACTCCGAATTTTGTTCCTGGATTGTCTTTTTTAATTGCTTCCAACAATGGAGTGAGAAGGTCGTAAGATTTTTCCCAACTACCGAATAGTTGTGCGATTGCCAGCTCTCGACCACGCCACAACGTGTTATATTTGGAAATGATTCCCTTGTATTTTTTACGGACTAGCCCTTTAACGCTTTTAATGGTTAAAGCAACATTCTCCCTAATATCTTCTCGTATAACATCGGCGACAATTTTTGCAGTTAATTGTGCATGATCGGTACGAGAAGCATCGGCATAGCATGTATGTGGTCCTGAAATTGTTCTAATTTCCCACTTAGATGAAAATAATCCAGACTTAGCATACAAACGCCACGCACACCTGGCGTCCTTGCAATTGACTACCATGCTAGTTCTATTGCTCCCCGTAATTTTTACTTCAATATTCTTTTTGATGTGATAACTATTTATTTTCAATTGTAGAACCTCTTTTGAAGAGAACTCATTACCTACAGCAAGTGTATCATGAACATGTTTCGACCTACTGAAGAAGTTGACATCTGCGGGTTGAAATGATGAGGTGTCATTGAAGCTTGCCACAGGGTGACTTACACCGCGGTCACTTATGGGAAAATGTTCAGCCTGAACGCGTGGTGTTTGGTGTGATTGTGTTGAGGTATCATCCCGGACATCCCCTTCTGAATCATCTTCATTATCCCAGTCAGCGTCATCCTCACATGAGTCAGCGTCCTCTTCATCATTACTTTGCGGCACATCATCAAAATCAGTATTAGGATCAGTTGCCTCCGGTGGATCGATCCATGGGCTATTCTTATTAGATATGTGTTCTAAAAGTTATCTTATGTTGATCACTTTTACATGTTATGTTTATGAATTGGATGCTACATGCATTTTGTTCCATGAAATTTATGTTTATCTATAGAAGTGTTCAAGAAAATGCTCTTGGTCTTGAACCATAGAACTCTATATGATGACAAACATAAATCTCTAAAATGTTCACAAACTTGGTTATTAGCATAGAACACTAATATATCATGATAAGTTTGTCATGTTGATTAAAGTACATTGTAGTTCTATAAATGTTGATAAAGGATTATCGTTTAATAACATGAGTATATGAAATGTTTCATATATTGAACAGACCTAACGAATGAAAATATTATATGGGTTATGTTAGTGTCATTAATATTTTCATTGTGTCTCAGAATTCTAAGATATGAGATGTATTTCTTTTTCACATGAGAAATATATAATGTAATTAGTATTAAAAGCTGCTTATAATAAGTGGTGATAAAAATATTAGTTCCTTGTATATAACTTGTCCGGGAGAAAGTTATATGTCAATAGTATCATTGCCCCTCATTTATAATGAGTGATGATATTTTATGGGCCCCTTGGTAAAGTAGAATTATAATGCATGCAATATAACTGAAGTGCAGTTATATATTTATAATTTACTTAAGAGACCAAGAAACAAATATAATACAAAGATGACACAGTCCGACTTTGTATATTATTCATAATATCATGTGGCAAGGAATAGACACAAGTAATGTTATTTGTAACGTTACTTTAAAGGATCATGTATTGTAAAATGGATATTTTACATCTATGTTATTTGGGTAACTATAATGTATAGCTAGAATACCGCTTATAGTTTATGGTAATAAAATGTTTTATGACATTACCAATATAACACAGATCCTCCATATAGGTCACACCAACTGAACAAGAAACAAGAATGATATTTTATTTATATGGTGTATATTGTTTCATATGACATGAAATAATATACATGTGATAAATAAATATCATGACTGCTTAGAACGAAGATAAATTTATGAGAAGTGTGCATGTATATTATTTGGTATAATATGGTGCATATTATATAGTATAATATACATGACACATAATTAATAATGTGCAAAACATTATTATAACATAAGTTTATTAAAACCCAAAAATGAATACGAGTTGAGGCTGGTACTGTAGCGCGCACTGTAGCAGTTACTGTAGCGCGCACTGTAGCAACGCTTGGGTTGCCTCTTTTAATAAAGAGAATTATACTAGGAAGGTTACACAATAGAAACCCTAGTATATTTGTATATAATGAGAGGTAGAGAAGGTATTCAAGTAGTGAGAAGCAAGAAATTTTCTGAAAATTTCTTTCCTTCTCTTCCTCTCCCTCCTAGCCGCCATCCCTCTTCCTCTCATATTATTGGTTTCTCTAGTGAGATATTATTAGAAGAACAAGAAGGGTTATTAACTAGGTTCTAAGCTTAGATTAGATTAAGATCTCTAGCAAGGTCTTTCTAATCCTTGTTTAGTTCAAGGTGAACACTAGGAGGCCGTTTCGACAAACGAATGTATCCAAGAGATCTAGAAGAGAATTCAACTTCTCTCTATTTACCAAATTGACATTTGGTAAAGGTATATCTAAATCACCTTTAGTAAATAGATCTGTGATTAATGAAAGAGTAGATATTCATTTGCATACATTTGAATTGCTTTAATAAAGTAGATCCGTAGATGCTTGTAAGAAGGTTAAAATTTTTGAATTTATTGCCTTGTCGCATCATGAAATCCTTCAATTCTGATTACTGTATTCTGTCTGAACAGACGGTGACAACTCGTTCATATTGGGATAAGGATGCAGATAAAGGTCTCGCCTCGGTGTTTGTTGTGTTGGACAGGGTTCGAAGAAACTGGGACCCGCATAGTTACCACTATATTGGGTCTGTTGAGGGTCTTGCCTCGGTGTTTGTTGTGTCTGATAGGGTTCGAAGAAATTGGGACCCGCATAGTTATCACTATGTTGGGTCTGTCGAGGTTCTGGATTTGGTTATGGTACCATACTATTAACAAATAACTGCGGTTGTATTTCACCGATGATTGGAACCAACTCAATGTATAAATCAAGAAAAGTATACTGGGTTTGGGCACGCATACTTTGGATATAAATACCTCTCCAACTCTGATCGCACACGATTTCAATTTTCTCATAATAACGTCGGGTTGTTGTACCAACATTAACCCGTGCATGTGCTTTTAGGTTATACTCATTCTCGGAATATCCAAGTTGGCGATAAATTTCACCTTTCACATCATACCAACCGTGTTCATCAGTCACACTCAATGAAATTTGAGGACTAATACTATACTCTACTCCTTTACGACCCTGTCGTATTTCACCACCAAAATAAATCCTCAACATCAACATGATTAATTATTTTTATAAATTAACCTGCACAATAATAAATAAATCACAAAAATTACTGAATGACATAGCAGAAAATAACAAAATCATTTAATTGAACAAATATAAAGTTCAATAATTATGTAAAAACAAATTAAGTTTGATAACATTTTACTGATACCATTACAAAATTTACCTATTGAAATATATTCGTAACTAATATTAATTAAATAAAAATTACATATTATTAACCTACACAATAATGAATAAATTATATATTATTGTTATTACATTAATAAAAACTAATATTAATTAAATTATTTTACAAAAAATACTGAATAACACAACATAAAATATAATTTTAATGTTACCTGTTTGAAATTTAATTTCGCTATCAATAAAAATCACCTCTCTGTCTGAACGTTATCTTCGTGTGTTGTTATTTAAGTGAAAGTGAGCGAGACTTCTGTGTGGGGAAGAAACATCTCGTATAAAAAGAATCCCCGGACGGGTTTAAGCATAGCGTCCGGGTATTTTTTTTTTTTTTGCGCCGGGACGGGTTCAAGCAAACCGTCCGGACTTTTTCTTTTTTTTGGCGCCGGGACGGGACGGGATAAAGCAAACCGTCCGGGTTTCTTTTTTTTTTTTTACTGGATGGGACGGGCCCTCTAAACCCGTCCGGCTTTCTTTTGTTTTTTTTTTTTCAGGCCCGGGACGGGATTCTTAAACCCGTCCGGGAATTTTTTTTTTTCCGTGATTAAGGCTAATTAGATTAACCGGGACATGTCAATTGGACCCGTCCGGTGGGACGGGTTTACAGGGCCCGATCTACTTAGTTTTCGCAAAAACTGAAAAGTAGTATTGTTTTTAAATATTTTATTTATTTTATTTCTATTAATAAAAAATTCGGTGTTTTATTACCTCCTGATTTTTGTTGCTACAAAGTTCCACTGACTTTTAGTTTTTTCTTTGTTTTACTTTACTAGGTTTTGATTTTCCTGTTTGCTTAGTTTGACCCTTATGATGTTGAAATGCCGATTTTTTTAATAATAGAAAACAAATAAATAAAATATCGAAATAGGCCGATTTTTTTATTTATATCCAAAAATTAAATTAAATTTCAAAAACTAACCGAACCGGCTGTCAAATTTTAAATCTACCCAAACCAGTTAACCGTTAACCGGACCAAATTTCCGGTTAACGGTTAACCGGACCCTTTGAAATGGTTCGGTTAACCGTTAACCGGACCCAAACCATGGGTCCGGTTAACGGTTAACCGGATTCGTTGGTTCGCTGAACCGTTAACCGAACCCATTTTTTTTTTTTTTTTTAAACTTTTTTTACCTTTTTTTTAAAACAGAAAATTTTAAATTTTTTTTATTTTTCTATTGAAAATATACATGAAAATTCGTATTTAGATTTATCAAATTTACACCAAAATTTTTTGTAAATCAAATATGAAATTTAAAATTATAGAAAAATACACATACACATACACATACACATACACATATACATATACATATACATATACATAAATAATATACGGTTACCAATTTTTTTTTTTTTTTTTTTTACTTTTTTTACTTTTTTTTAAAACAGAAAATTTTAATACTTTTTATTTTTCTATTGAAAATATACATGAAAATTCGTATTTAGATTTATTAAAATTTTCTCTTTTAATTTTTTTTTAAAAAAAGTAAAAAAAAAAAAAAATTGGTAACCGTATATTATTTATGTATATGTATATGTGTATGTGTATGTGTATGTGTATGTGTATGTGTATGTGTATGTGTATGTGTATTTTTCTATAATTTTAAATTTCATATTTGATTTACAAAAAATTTTGGTGTAAATTTGATAAATCTAAATACGAATTTTCATGTATATTTTCAATAGAAAAAAAAAAATTTAAAATTTTCTGTTTTAAAAAAAAGTAAAAAAAAAAAAAAAATTGGTAACCGTATATTATTTATGTATATGTATATGTATATGTTTATGTGTATGTGTATGTGTATGTGTATGTGTATTTTTCTATAATTTTAAATTTCATATTTGATTTACAAAAATTTTTGGTGTAAATTTGATAAATCTAAATACGAATTTTCATGTATATTTTCAATAGAAAAATAAAAAAAATTTAAAATTTTCTGTTTTAAAAAAAAGTAAAAAAAGTAAAAAAAAAAAAAAAAATTTGGGTTCGGTTAACGGTTCAGCGAACCAACGAATCCGGTTAACCGTTAACCGGAAATTTGGTCCGGTTAACGGTTATCCGGTTTGGGTAGATTTAAAATTTGACAGCTGGTTCGGTTAGTTTTTGAAATTTAATTTAATTTTTGGATATAAATAAAAAAATCGGGAAATAGGAGATTGTTTTTGAATTTTTTTGAGATATAGGTAAACCGGAAATAACTATCCCATTCGGTTTATCCAGTTGCTAATTTTACGACAACGTTAATTAATCGGGACGGTAGGAAACATCCCGTCTGACACAAACCAAAAAAAAAAAAAAAAAACACGGAACGGTAAGAATAATCCCGTCAGCGGCTTATAAAAAAATAATAATTAACCAGTCTTCATTTATGGGAGGCAGGCCCCTTTCTTTTGCAATTTCATTAAAAGCATCCATGTGGCAACAGACTGCTTTCATAGATTTAATAAGATTCTCAATATTAACACTTTCCTCGAAACAAAGGATACCTAAGAAGTCAGAATTTTTTCCATGTGATTTTTTTTCTTCTGGAACTGAACGGGATAAGGAACCCGTCCGCAATTTTTTTTTTTTTTGGGACGGATCTGATTGTACTGTCCAACTTTTTTTTTTCACTGCTAAGCTGATTAAGGTTTATTTGGCGGAGGATTAGCAATGGATAAACTGGACGGGATATTTAGTCCCGTCTCTTGGACGAGATAATTGGTCCCGGTCTACCTATATCTCGAAAAATCAAAAAATGATACCCTATTTCAATATTTTATTTATTTATTTTCTATTAATAAGAAAAATCGGTGTCAAAATGCACTAATTATCATATTGCAAAGTGATGATTTTGGTTTATATCGTTGCTGCCACTAAGGCACACTAATAATAATCCTTCTTTGATTTTCAAATGCTGAAAAAATAGAAGGAAAAAATAAATAAATTTTGTACCAGCTTTTCTATTTAGTCATCTGCCAAGGGTTTACCAGTAAAGCGAAATGCATACCATTGGTATCCACTCGATATTTCATGCAATAGGCTCGATCTATGCTATGGGATTGGATTTTACAATTATTTAAAATATATTTTGTAGTATTTGTTTATGAAGAGCAATAATTGATTTCGTTGGTTATGTATGGACATTGTTGCAGGAGTCGTGATTATTCAAGAGGTTGGTGATCTTCTGTTTGATCTATGGGCTTCTCTTTTCCTCTCTATATAACACCATGATTAAAGGAAAAGAAAACAAATTGTATATGCATTCTAATGGTCCCGAGATAGAGAGAAACGCTGAACCGATAAAGATAGCGGCAACATCAAATAGTCATTGAAAGGATGAGTTTTGTCTAGACATTCGCATTAAGTTGTTTGATATATATATATATTTTTTAACTGGATTATCAATATAATGCTAGATAATGTTAGATGCAATAACATTTATATGAAATATTTTTCTAATATTTAAATATACGTGGCGCCACATATAGAAGAAAAAAAAAATTATCTCCCTTATATGCCAACTTACATAAAAGAATAGTTGCAGCGAAGTCGCAACAACGATGCCTATAGTTTTTTTAAAATTTTAAAACTCATAAATTTACCAGATTTATTATATTTTTCAGATATTAATAAAAATGCTTGTACTGCATGTGACCATTGATATTAGAAATAAAAGGAGGGTGCAAGGGAGCAAGATGTGATTGAATTTTTTTTTTTACAGAGGGTTGCAACGGGCAAAATCAAATTTATCTTAGTTTGAGTTTGAATTTGAATAAGATTTGAACCGATCTGGCTTGATTAGTTTTAGAACAAACTTTAATCGAATGAATGAATTATGATCTTTTTTTGAATTGAATTAAACTCAATCAAATCACGAACTACGGACTTTTTTGACAATCATCAGTAGTTTATGCATTACTTTTCTTCACGCGAAACGAAATTATGCAGTTTCATTTTACCTTTTATCTTTGAATTATGGGCCAGTGTAAAATTCTTTTACTTTTTACGCTGTTGGATTTATTAAAATCACGACATAAACCTAGTTAAATGAAACTTATTTCCATTGTTAATTTGTAATGCTGCTGAAGCATTTTTTTTATTATAAGTTATCATTATAATAATAATTTTAAGCTATGATATAATTTTGATTCATTCATTATTAAAGATTTATGGTTGAAGCCATTAATTGCATTATTTAAAGTTCGAATCTAAATAGTTCACGAACCAATTTCGAACAAACTATGCACAGTTTGAGTTTGAGTTTGAATAAGATTCGAACCTAACTGGTTTGATTTATTTCATAATGAATTAATTTCGAATCAAATTAATTACGATTTTTTTTCCAAATCAAACTCAAATTGAATCACGAAATACGAATATTTTGTACAACCCTAGTAACAGATGAACGCCTATAAAGTTTTAAACGGTGTACATTTTTTTTTTTTTATTATGCAATGATACATATATAGTTTAGATGGCATGAATATAATAAGAGCAAAGCTAGGGTGTGATGTACTTACCAAGAAGATTTGTGAAGCCAACTATAATTAAAAAATGTATTGGTACAAGAAGTAAAGCAGCGAGAAAGGAACAGGCGTTTCTTCTTGAACAAAAGAAAACCATTTGCTCATAAATGATACAACAATTGATATTTTCCTGTAGTCGCAATTTGGGTAGAGTTAGAGTCAATCATGGGGCGAATTTTTGCGGCATATTGGCAGCAATTTTTCAAAGTTGCTGGGTTAAATATCAAGAGTAAAGCTAGGGTGTGATCTGTTCACCAAGAGGATTTGGTGAGCACAACTCTTAAAAGTATATTGGATCGACTTTAAGTGTCAAATTGAAACCGTTGAAATTCATGTACTTCATGAGTGATGTATGTATATATAAAATTTTGAAAGTTTCAAGTTTATTTGCTACACAGTCAAGCAGTCAAAGAAATAATAAAAATTGAATATATAAAACAACTTATAAATTAAGTTTTAAAAAGTTTATTTCTTTGACCGCTTGACCTTGTAAAAATAAATACATGCATCACTCATGAAGTACAAGGATTTTAACGGTTTGAATTCAACGTTTGAAGTCGATCCGATATACTTTTGAAGTTGTGCTCACCAAACCCTCTTGGTGAGCACATCACACCCTAGCTTTACTCAAATATTAATATTGTTTGTTTGATTGTTATTGTGTGTTCAGTACTTTTATTTTTAGTTCCAGGGGTCGTTCTAGGATGCTACCTTAACATCCTATTTTGTAATTTAACTTTCTTTTTAATATATTGTTGGGTGTCACACCTTCAACCTTCAACCTTCAAAAAAAAAAAAGAACGTGAAGCAGCTAGAACAACTAGAAAAAATCATTGTTACATCTAGTAAAAACATCCGTATAGAAGAAAACACATTGGTACACTAATAAAAGTATTAAAAACATTAATGCACTAGTAAGTTCACATATAACTAAAAATCCATCAGCATATATCAAAAGAGAGCAATCTAAATTCTATAACAAGAAATGCAGTTCTTTCTATCAAAATGCAAAACTAATTTTATGATGTTTTCCTTGTCATTATCTATCTAAATACAAAAGTTTTATGTTTGGATGCTATGTCAACTTAATTCATTCCAATCTTTCACAGTATTTCTAGATTAATTATGTCCTGCATAAAAAAGTAGAATATAAATATCAGAAGAGACCATATACAAAAAGGACCCATAACAACACATTGCAAATAAACAAAACCGCCTATATAACAAAAAAGGAATATAGTAATATTTTAGAAAAGGCAGCATACCATCTGACTAAAAGCGGTGTTAAAGGCCAGATAGTACTTGAATCATCCTACAACAATAGAAAGCTTTTGAATGTTTAACTTGTATGAAATTAACAAAATCAAGTAAAGGTTACTTGCATAATATGCAACAAAGTGGGCACTCACCATTAAAAGGTCGGTGAAACTAGATTTAATTTCATCGTGTGGTTGTTTTCCAGACATCCTCCAACAGAATTAGAAGTTAAACCTAGTACATCCAATGCCTATATAAAATGTCAAGTGTCAATACAAAAAAATAAGGAGAATAGCTATGAGTTTTTGTTTCCATCAATTTATGAGAACATTAAATGTTATACTGTCGGACCGGCTTTACATGAGACCTAGCTAATGGAATGGTGAAATGCACACAACAAGGGCAATTTGGTCATTTTTTAGAACAATGACCAAATTTCAGCTTCTATTATTAGGGTCAACACTCCCATAATACAATCACATTTAAGTAGATAACAAATTAACATAATCCCTCAAAATCCGAAGTCATCTTGCCACTAGAAATTTATCAAAAGCACCCTCATAATTTTTCAATAAAAGGAAAGAAATGCTTGAAGAAACAAAAATGTATACGTGTGTGATCAATATTAGTGTTTTTTACTGAAATAATTACTGAAATTGACAAATTTAGGGCTATTCCACATAAATAATTTAATGAAATAATAGATAGTGAAATTGACAAATTTGACCTAGAAATGTCATCCTGGTATGATTTTCTATGCTGCTTAACACTATGTTTGGATGGAGAGTAGAGGATGGGAGGGGAGGTGAAGAATGGAATGGAATGTAATAGAAAGGAAAATTAACATGTTTAACCTTTTCGTGTTTGGATGATTAATGAGGAAAAATAAATTTAACTTTCCTTTCCGTCTTGTTTCTTGTTCGGTTAATTAAAATTATAGAAGGTTAATCAAATGATTTAAGTGTATTTGACTATTATACTCTTTAAGATTTCTCCACTCATAACTGCATCTCTGACCTTCATATTCTCCTTTCTAATAATGTCAGATTGCATCGGTACCAAACGATGACTCTCTAAAAACAATTATATCGGTACCAACACTTGATGATCATTCCGATAAATCAATAGTCAAGAACAAATGAAAACAATGATTACCTTGAAGAAAACCATGCGACCAATTCTAAATATATAGTTCAATTTAAATAAGTTGGAAGTCCAGTACCGGTATCAAATTGAAAAAAGAAAAAATACTGACAACATTTAGATGGTGAATGTGTTCAATTGAGCCCTTAAATTTCTAGAAGTATCCATTTTACAAAATCTATAGAAAAAGGAGATAATAATTTATATATAAATGAACAACTAATATAAACAAAATAAATAAACAACCACAATAACTTAATACAGTAAACAAAAAAAAACCATAACCATTGAATAACAATTTAAATATCACTGGGAATGTAAACTGGTAAATAGAGGTACTTGGGCTTCAAATTGTGACTTGGTTTATCAAGGTAAATGGAGGTACTAGTGCTAAATACACATGCTTCAAATTGCAAAAGAAAAAAAAAAACGTAACTTTAGAAGAATAATGTATAAACGGCTATGGAAAAACAATTCTGACTCCAAACTTGATGTATAAAAAATAAAGAAGTTTGATATAAAAAAAAAAACCTAACCTGCTCAATCAACTACAGTGGAGGCTGCTAGGTTTGAGGTAAAAAAAACTTCAATGATAATTATATAGAAATAAGATATATAGGACAGGGCATTTGTGTCATTATTTTTGAAAATATTTACAACAAAATTTCTTTCCATCCGTTACACTCTAAATTGGAAGGGAAATCAATTCTATTAAGTATAGTTATACAAGGTTAATCATTTCCCCTCCTGTACTCCTCACCTCCACTACAATTTTGTCAACCAAACATGATTGGAGGGAAATTTTTCTATCTATTCCATTACCTCCCCTCCTCTACTCTCCATCCAAACAAGGTGTAAGTTTAGTTGGGGTTTCTTACACAAATGGTGCAGAATTTAAGGTCTACTTTGATTTCATTTCCAAGCTCAAATTAGGGGTAAGAAAAAGAGAGACTTGGTAAAACGCAAGGCAAAAACATAAACCAATTAACAATGGGGGGAAACACAGTAAAGAACATCAACCTTTACAGCTTACTAGAACACAATGTGAAATACATTACCTTGGTAGTGAATATTGAATAGTGCTGCCTATGGGCTCTATGCACCCAAAACAAATAAGAGCAGCTTGAAATTATGCTGCAACTGGCACTCGCATTCCCTTAAATAAAACCTTCAGTGCTGTATCAGCGATATTAGCATCCCTATTCATGTGACTATGTGAGTCAATTTTTCCAAAAAAAAAATTCTGAGCTGATCAGCATTGAAAAGTGATGTTAATTATTCAAAGAATAGTCACATCTAAGTAAATAACAAATTTTTATAACCTTTCAATAGAGTCATCTTGCAAAGTGACATGACCAGATGCACTGCTCAATTATACTCTTTTAAGCTCAAGCAATGGAAAGTCCAATTTGGAAATTAACTGTCAAAAATCAAAAGCTGTTAATAAACCAGTTTGTTCCTTAGCTTTGACTTTAGAAAACACTGAAATGATATTATATTTATATCTTCTCTAAATGTGGTTGGCGTCCAGAAAAACATAAGTTGTTGACACAATTTTTTAAATAACAAATTGAAAATTAAAATGGCATAAAAAAATTAACCTTCTTACCAGCTTTAGTATTGAGCAAGATACATCCAAAATACATATTACTAACTGTTTGTACTAAAGACAATAAAATAAGGGGAAAATCTCACATACCAATTGCTTCATAACTCTACAGCTTGCTTACATCTTTTGGCATGACACATTTAGTTGCAATTTCAGTGTTTCCAGCTTCATTGAAAGAAAAAGAATAAAGAATGAAGAAATGAAATTTTCAATACAAGGAAAGAAATGCTTGAACAAACAAAAATGTAAAGGTGTGTGATCAATATTAGTATTTTTTACTGAAATTGACAAATTTAGGGCCGTTCCACATCAATAATTTAATGAAATAATAGATAGTTAAATTGACAAATTTGACCTACAAATGTCATACGGTATGATTTTCTATGCTGCTTAAGTTTAGTTCTGGTTTCTTACACAAATGGTGCTGAATTTAAGGTCTACTTTGATCTCATTTCCAGGCTCAAATTAGGGGTAAGAAAAAGAGACAAACATGGTAAAAAAAAGGCAAAAACATAAACCAATTAACAAAGTGGGGAAACACAGTAAAGAACATCAACCTTTACAGCTTACTAGAACAAAATGTGAAATATATTACCTTGGTAGTGAATATTGAATAGTGCTGCCTATGGGCTTTATGCACCCAAAACAAATAAGAGCAGCTTGAAATTATGCTCCAACTGGCACTCGCATTCCCTTAAATAAAACCTTCAGTGCTGTATCAGCCTGATCATCTGCAATAATTGCTCGAAGTTAAAAGTTGACGGGGGTGAAGCCCAGGAGGAGGCAGGCGAGGGAACGCTCCCAAGAGAGATACTCAACGCCAACGCCAGAGGTTGTTGCTACAACTGCTTTTTTCAATTAGGAAAGGGGTGAGGGTTAGAAGCAAAGATAGTTCGGAAAAGAAACATGATGCTTCAAGCCTTCTATGCAAATTTACTGTGTTAACTTCCAAACGAAATTTCCTTCCAATTTAATGAAGAATATTTTCTGACAATAAGAGATCATTCGATTATTAAAAATGAACAGTCTGTATTTCCTCTTACGACAGTAGAATTTGCCTTTTAATAATAATAAAATCACAAACCTGATTTCATTTCTTGCAGATGTCAAATTTTTTTCCATGTCAGGACAGCCACAACCACGAACACACACATAACAAGGCCCAGGTGGAATCAACCCATCTGGCAGATCATTAAGCAAATAACAATTTTCGATTTCCAACCTTCTAAGTGATGCAATGCTCTGCTGGCCAGTATGTGGCTTTTCATGGGAGGAATCCCCAAAGGTCTCAGTAGATAACGCCAACTGCATTCCACCCATTGTTAGTGATATCAAGGCTTGACATGAATAAATTTCTAATGCAGCCAACATATGTAGATCCCCTAGTCCAGTAATCAACTCAAGGTTGTCACAAGAAACGATCAGCAATTTTTCAAGCTGGGAGGATACCTGCTCCAGCTGCAGAACTTGAATACTAGAACATGCAACAATGGTGAGGTGTTTGAGAGTGTGTAAATTTTCGAATGGAAGAGATTGAATATTAACACAACATTCTAACAAGAGTTCTTGAATTGACCAGAAGGAAGATCGATCACTCATCCAGTTAGGTACTGTGGCAGATGGATACCATCTTACTGAAAGTTTTTTCAGGTTAGGATGTGGTTGGAGGCATTCTAGCAAGGAAAATGATACTACATCATCTGCACAAACTAACCCGCCCATACAATCTTCTGGTATGAGGCTTAACCTCAGCTCTGATTTCACATCATAAGGCCACATGTAATATCCAGGATCCCAGCATAAATCCAAAGTTTCAATTTTGCACTTATTTATCAGGTTAGCATGCTGGGCATCCTCTAAATTACTCATGTTTTTTAATCCTCCAATAGAGAGTTTCCCTTCAAGGTCCTTCATATCCTTTAACCAATTTATAGTTCTTACTCCCAACCATGCTGCCATTGTCTTTATTGCCGGAAAATTAACAAAACCATGTGGGACATAATTGAGCTTGCCATCAGGTAAATCATCATATGAAACACCAAGAGACAACAAGTTAAGCTCCTCTAAAATACTGAGACAGCCTATTGTATTAGGCAATGCTTGAATCCGATTAGAACGAATTGTTAATGCATGAAGGTTACAGAGATTTTTGATATCTAAAGGGATTTCCTCTAAATCATCACTTCTAATAACTAATCTCAGTAAGCTACTAAGTGAACAAAGGGATTTAGGTAGCTTCTTAACTCTTCCAGATTTAATATATAGAAATTGTAAGTTAGCAAGATTACCAATACTTTCAGGTAGATATTCGAGGTAAAAACAATCAAGAATTAAAGTTTGCAAGTTGTAAAGGAAGCCAATGGTAAATGGCAACTTTTTCAGACGTGAAGAGGTAATACAAAGATAGGCAAGATGTCTCAACTTGTAAATGGAGTTAGGAATCTTTGTCAAATTATACCCTTTCAGTTCCAATACAGTAAGTGCTCGAAATTCAATGACGTTACATATGGCTACTTCTCCATAACATTCTTCATAATTTTCTGACTGCTTCAAATTTAGGTCCAACGCCTCTGTATTTTTTATACAGTACTGGTGCTCCAATTCACTGCTGCAACCTCTCAGATCCATAGAAAGAGTTTTTAAACCGATCAGATTTTGTTGGTTTTGTTGGAGCATTTCATTTACATATCCCAAGAAACCTCTTGCATATAAATGGTATACTTCTCTTGGAACATTTCCCTTGTGAATATCAAGTGGCTGATTGATCTCCACTGTATAATGTTCATTCTCAGAATTATGTCGAGCAAGGTCATGGATTATGTCATGTAACTTACAGCATTCTGAAGATTGACTTGAAAAATCATCAAGAATCGACCTCTCTTTTAACTCCTCATAATATTCACCACCAATTTCTGTGATTCTTCTTTTGCCTTTGGACTTGATGTAGCCATGAGAGATCCATAATTCTATCAATTTCATCTTTTCTAATAAGTAATCTTTTGGGTACAATGAGCAAAACAAGAAACATGGTTTAAGGTGGTCAGGTAGACGAGCATAGCTAATCTGAAGTGCTGGGAATATATCATTCGATGGATTTGATTCCCAAATATCACTTTTTAGAATCTCTCTCCAACCCTCTACATCTGTTTCATGGCTAAGGAGGCTTGCAATCAACTTCACAGCCAATGGTAACCCACCACACTTTCTCATAATCTCCTTTCCAATATATACCAAGTGTGTTGGCACAATGTCACTTGTACCACTAGATGCGTAATACTCGAACAACTGCCAACATGAACTTTCAGGCAAGTTAGTTGGGCTAAAACAAGCCGTTGATTGCATGACATCAGCAACATTTTTATTTCTTGTTGTCACGAGAATTCTGACCATCCTTGCTTCCATAAAAGAAACCCGAAACAACTCCCAAAGACTTTGATTCTCATTCCACACGTCATCTAAAACAAGCAGTATTGTTTTTCCCTTCATAGTTTCTGCAAGCTCTTCTTGCAATAGGCTCAACGCTCTAACACCATAGTTGATTTTGGAGATCGATTCAACTGTTGCTTTAATGAGTCTCCTGACATCAAATACTTTAGAGACACAGACCCACCCAAATAAATCAAAGCACCGAGAATCCCTTAAATCTTTGTAGACAAGTTCGGCAATGGTGGTTTTTCCGATGCCACCTTTGCCAATAATTGAAATAACCGAAAATGATTTTTCTTTTTCAGATAGTAAGAAATCAATAATCTCCATTTTTTCAACATCTCTGCCAAAAATGCTCACCTCATCCACCATGTGACCTGTTGGGAGTCGTAAAATGTTGTTTTTCAGACGCCTTCTTATTTTATTAATCTTCTGGTGATCAAGCTTGATTGCTTTGACAATATTTTCAAAGCGTTCTACCAAGGAGACCATTTCAAAAGCCAAATAGAAAAGTTGTAAATTAACCAATTTGTTAAATCCCTCGGGAAAGCATTTAATCTGTGAGCAACCAGTCATGTTTAGATACTGGAGGTTGTAAAGGTTACAAAAGGACTCCGGCAATGTTTCAACATATGTGCCAGAAATATCCAAAAACTGAAGATGCTTTAGGTTTCCAATGTTTTCAGGTAGCTTCTTAATTTTGCATCTTGCAAGAGATAATGACCGAATATTTTTAAGCACATTGCACCAGGTTTCTATTCCAGTAATGCGACAACTGTTAGGACCTACCTTTAGAGAGAGCAATTTCTTATATTTGCACAACTCCTTTTGCTCCTCCAGCTTTAATTTCTTGTGAAATACTGATACATGCCGAATATCCAGAGAGACTTTCTCTTCAGAATGCCCATTTTCTAGGCAAAAACACTCATCTCTTGTTATAGATAGGCACACATCATGCATCAGATCATGAATCACATATTCATTGCCTGTGCCATGTGCAAGTGTTTGGAAAAATCCTCTCCTTACAAGGTCAACAAAGTAACCATTCGCCAATGTTCTCAATTCATTGTCATTATCTAGAGGTTGGATAAAACCTTGCATGATCCAAAACTCTGTTAACTCAGATTGAGTGAATTTAAAATCCTTCGGATAGAGTGAGCAAAAGGAGAAACATTTTTTCAGATGAGTGGGTAAATACTGATAGCTCAATTGAAGTACGGGAAGTATATCATGTTCCCTTTTTTGTAATTCCCACATTTTACTATCTTTGATATGCAACCAGTGTTTAACATTTAAATTTGTTCTCAAAATATCTCCGATTGTTTTGGCAGCAAGCAGAGATCCTTTTAGCCTTTTACAAATTTCCTTACCAATAACCTCCAATTCTGGATTAATATAGTTTGAGTCAGCAACCGAATCAAATGCACAGCTCTTAAAGAACTCCCAGTAAATATGCTCTTCTAAACCCTCCAAATTTATAACACCTCTGGAGGCTATACTTGTGCCTGAAATTTCCACACATTCAGGAGACCTAGTTGTCACCAGCACTACACTTCCCTTAGATGCTTTCTTCATTGGTGCCAAAACACTTTGCCAGTCCTTGCTCCAAACATCATCAAGAACTAGCAAAAATTTCTTTGATTTTAATATCTCTACTAAAGCCAATTGCATGGCGTTGAAATCAGTAAGATTGCACTCTTTTCTAGTGGCCCACTCAATCATTTCTTTAGTTAACCTTACCAAATGAAAATTATCAGAGACACACACCCACATAATTAGATCAAAGTACGACTTTACACTTTTATCATTGCAAACCATTTGCGCAAGGGTAGTTTTCCCGACGCCTCCCATGCCTACTATAGATAATACTGACATATTCCCTTTCTTATCCGTTCTGCTGCTACTCTCCCCAATATCTGAATTATGCATGCTCACTATTTTCACTCTCTTCCTTTTACGGGATCCATAACTGGGAACTCCCATTAAACGGATCACTTCGTTGAACTCTTTATCACGCCCCCACACATTAGATATTTCAAGAAATGTGCTTGTAATAGGTCTAGCAGTTGGGCTAAATTGGTTGGGATTTTCTGGTATACCATGACGGTCACAAACTACTTTCATTTCATTATAGACTTTCTTAAGCCTATCATGAACCACTTTTACTTTGGTCGGGAAATCTCTCATCCAGTTAGTCAAAATTTTACTAATACCTGGGAAGCTCTTTTCAACTTTATTTTTTAATCTTTCGTACTCCAATTCATCTACTATGCTTTCGGCTTCATACACGGAATCTTTAAGCTGGTAAAGGAGCCTGTCTATGGGGTCATATATAGGCAATCGCCAGCATTCCGATCTCTCGATTAGGCGCCGTGCCTCAGGCAGTGCCTCACGAAGGTCTGAGAAGTAACTATCGACATTGTTGCTACTACGCCAAGAATCAACAATAGGTTGGCCAATGGTTGACACCAAAAATTCGACTAACTTTTCCCACAAGATCATTCTCCCCTGTTACAGTTGTCAACCAAAAGGGAAGGATTAGATAATTAAGTAGTGCAATAAGAAGCAAAAGTTTGTCTTTTTGTTTTTGTTCTCTCCACCTTTGCTCATAATTTTTTTTTGCAATCCATGATGTATTTGCTAAGGTTAATTTAATTAGCAAGTTTTCTAAGACCATTGTTATTAATCCAATGACCCAGTTTACATTAAAAGGGTAAATAACATATGTTTAAATTAACAGGTCACACTGTTAGAAGTTCCTTCTTCCCTTTCCCTTTTTCTCTTTCATACTACCAATTTGTGCTTCCTTTGATATCTAGACTAAAATTGAGATTGCTCTAACCATAATATGGGCAAACTCAGTCAAATATGTGATAAATCGGTCAAAACAGTTACAGAATTTGGCCAATTGTTCCAATTCAGCCCCGATTATACCAGTTTTTGTACATAACTCGCCCAGCCGAGTCAACTAGGGAAAAATTAGCTCGCCTCCGGCCGACTTAGCTGATCAATTTTCCAAGATAGGGTTAAGATACTATGATTTATGTGATCAAAACCTACAGATCTAATCTCCCAACAGCCAATTAATCGATAATTAGAACTATTTAAGATAATTTACAACGATCCACAATCAAAATAGATCGGAGCCCCAAAACGGATCCAAGTTCCTTCTGACTCAATCAGCAAGTACTATAGAAACTAATTAAGCAAAGACAGAACTATAAATAGATATAATTTGTTAAGTAAATATAAACCCACAAATTAGTTACCAAGTTATGATTAGCAACACTGCACTTTGCTAAGGATGATTGATGCTAAAACTGGATCAAAATTGACGCTTAACCACACAAAAAGAGGCGCAATTTGCTTACCGTTCTCCTGAATGGAAGATCGGACTGAGAGTCTGAGAGAGAGACGGCGAAGAAACGCAGAGCGGCGGACAGAGAGGTGGACCAGTTCTATGCAAAAGAAAAAATAATGGGGAATCACTTTTTCAAAGTCAATCCGTATTATTACGAATATTAAAAAGTTGTGCTTATCCCTCGAAAACGTTGAAATTACGTATCTCCACCTCTAAAATTCATAATATCATATTTACACTTCTAAAATTTTTTCTGCACGAATATCAAAGCATAATAATAGTATCTCTCGGAGGATTATATGGTAAAGAAAAAAAAGCGTCGACAGCAGGGTTCGAACCTGCGCGGGCGAAGCCCAACAGATTTCAAGTCTGTCTCCTTAACCACTCGGACATATCGACAATTTTGTTGTTTTATTTGTTGTAATTTTAATATTCGTTTTTAATTAGCAAACAGTTTTATTACCGTTCATAACTTTTTATCAGTCTTGAGGTCGGATGTAATTGAGTTTTTTTTTTTCGATTGATTTTTTATTTCAACAATTAATTTCCTTTTAATTTATTGGAGTTTTGCTGATAGCACAATGCTAATGGTTAGATCACATATTTTATGTTTTAAACAGTAGATCTAAGTCATTTAATTTAATCTATATACGAAGATGTTATAAGAAATTAACAGTCACTATTTTTATTTTTATTTCAACTATTTTTGGCGATTTACAAATATTGACCAACAATATTTGTTTGCTATGAAAAGAACCATCTTTAAAAAAATAAAAAAAAAGCATAACTTATTTAGAGATGACTTAATATAAAGTAATTATATATTTTATAAATAAATTACACTACAATAACTTATTCAGCATCTCCAATCACAAAATTTTAGTTTCGCCCTATCTGTGTAAACAGTTAATATTTAGATTATTAACAAACTTAAGGCGAATTAATCACACAAAATTATAGTTTTGCCCCTGTCTGTGTAAACAGGAAGTATTTAGATTATAAACAAACTTAAGGCGAATTAATCACACTTCGATGATCTCTAAATCGGAAATGTCAATTGAATTTAAAGATCCTTCTTTGGTGACCATGAGTTCTACATTGCCTCTCTTTTGCTGAGGAATTGTGCTGATCTTCTGTCGTTCTTCTCCGGTCAATTCCCAATCGAAGATTTCCAAGTTTTGCCGGAGTCTTTCCTTTTTGAAGCTCTTTACCAGAATGCTCACTCCTTGCTCCAGCAGCCATCTCAGTGCAATCTGCAAAATTTAACATATTAGTACATACAAAAATGTTGAAGGTTCTTGAGAGAGATTACATTTGTTTGATGAATTTTGTCAATAGCATCTGATAATTTGGATCAAGATCATATGATACTGAGTGTTTACCATCAATCATTTTTATAAGAATAGGGTTAAAATGTCTTATTGTTTCGCTCCAATTATGTCTCATATTTTTATCTCCGTTTACAAAGTCAAAATAATCTGAACTGCTCAACATGATATTCATATTAATATGTGTTTGGAAACCAAATTTTATATTTTTGCAAATAAATTTACTATTTTGTAGATAGGTACAAAATCACCGTTATTAAGAAGATCATGGACAAGACAAAAAAAAAATGATTTTGTACATATCTAGAAAATAGTTAAAAAAAAAAAATTCAAAAATATAACATTTGATCTCCGAGCATATTTTAATATAAATATCATGTTGAGCGGTTTGGATCGACTGTTTGCACTTTAAAAATGGCGATAAGAATGTGATACATGATGTGACACAAAAATAACCCTACTCATTTTACAATTAAGCAAAAAATCAGCACATTTGTGGCAGAATTCTGTAACAAAGGCTTCTAATCATGCACGCACAACTTACACTGTGCAATTAGCAACAAGATAAACTGAAGGCAAGCTTGTGCTTTTACAGTAATCTATAAATTAATACAAAGAACAGAAAAGTACCTGTGCAACAGATTTGCCTTTAGCATCAGCTATTTCTTTGAGCACATCAGATGTCAATACTGGATTAATACCAACATTCAATTGGCCTCCCAATGGAGAGTATGCTGTTATACATATCCCCTTCTTTGAACAATACTCTCTTAATTTTTGTTGCTGCCATGCTGGGTTCATCTCAACCTGTATTAATTCATATAATTAACTTTGGTTACTATAATTCAGGCAGAAAAGTACTGTAAACATACAACTGTAACATTTCTGAGGTATTTGTGACTCTACATTTGCATTGTGTTGATGATTATTATGAGGCTATGGTAACTATGGTAATATGCATATTATGGATCGACCTGTACTATGGATTCATATCTTTTGAGCCTTGTAATATTACACCCAATTCCAAAAAATGCCAAAAAAAAAAAAACAACAACAACAACAGCTATTTCGAGCCTTGTATCTTATAAATAGGTTTTAATTAGAAGTATTGTAAATATATGACAAAATAATCAGTGAAATTATCCAATGTATCTCAAATTCTAATACATTGCATTTACCTGGTTAACAGCTGGAGGTACCTTAGCAAATGAAAGTAGCTCTTCAAGCTTTTTTGTTATGAAATTGCTCACTCAAATGGCCTTTGTTAAACCCAACCTTTGGCATTCTTCCATTGCTCCCCATACACCCTTTAGGTCTAGTGGGACAACATCTTCTCGTTTGAAAGGGAATGAACCCGGTTCGGACTTCACACTCAACGGCCAGTGGATCTGATACAAATCGAGGTAATCGATTTTCAGATTCCTATGAAGCAAGATAAGTAAATGAAGAACCAACAAATTCAGATTTTTAGAAAATGTTTATACCAGTTAAGAGTTGTGCAAAATATAAACGGTACAGGAATGAGGCTACAGTACTATGCATAGCGCATATAAACCTGTACTATGAATCAATATCTCTACTTTTGAAATTAAAATAATCAATCCGAATCGTTCAAATCAACATGAATTCCATATAAATATGTACTTGTATATCAAATTTTACATTTTTTACATTGATAAAAAATCACTTGATCCAAAGAAAATAGATCATTCAAAGTAGTGATTTTTTATCTATTTAAAAAAAAATAGTAATTTTTTTTAAAAAATATTTATAGAAGTTAGTCTGCAAGTCCATTTTCATATGTAAATCATGTTGAACAGTTCAGATCCATCGACTATTTTGGACTTTAAAAATGAAATTATTGATTCATAGTATGGATCAATATGCGCCATGCATATTACCATAGTCTCACTCAACAGTACTGAAAAAAATAATTCCAAGTAAAATATAAACAGCAGGTATATATATAAACTCACCTGAGACTGGATTTAATGGAAGAAAGAACGAGCTCCGGGTGGTTCTCAGTGCACCAGAGCTTGGAAGTGATGAACAGCTCTTCCCGTGATCCTATGAGGCCGAGCTTTACGGCCTCCTGTATGGCCTCCCCTAGCGGCTGCTCTGTCTGGCACACGGAATCAGTGTCAAAGTGGCGGTATCCAACTGCAATCGCATCCAGATACACTGATTTTGTTTTCTCTGGTACGGTCGGGAACTCAGCAGCCCCCATGCCGACTACCGGCATCACATGGCCGCTGTTGAGTGTGAGTTTCGGAATCTCTTCACTGGTTGTCATCTCTCTGTTTCTCTTTCTGCTTGTGTATACTACTGTATAGTTGTTGTTTTTTTTGTCATCTCTGTTTTTCACTGGTTCTTCATTCTACTAGCTAGTGGGAGATATTTATATATATTATTAGAAATTGATAATTTAAAGTTTTGAAAAAGGAATTGATAGTTTTTTTCTTTGAAAAATAGATGGAAGCACAATAATGGTACCGTTCCAGTAGGTGCAGGTTTTTGAGATCACAATTCACACCAATTGTCCGGTTCTAGTATTTTTCAGACGGTAAATTACCCGAAAACTACTGGAACCACACTATTGGTATGGTTGTAGAATTTGTTTTTGGAATATATTTTTCAAAGAAAAAAATAATCAATTTCTTTATTGAAGATTTGAATTTCTTAAAGGAAAAAATCCATGTGGGTGATAGCAAGGAGATGGATTAGTGGTACAATGGCATTCCAGCAGCACAAGAGGTTCTATGTCACATGATTAGTCAAACCAAGAATAAAAGAAGTATTTTATTACCACTGATCCTGATTGAAGTGTTTGGCTTTTCCAACAAAAATCAGGTTTTCTCCTCTCCAGTTCAACAGCATTATTTTATTGGTCCTATGCTAATATGGACTGTAGAGATCACAAAGTATTTATTTATTAATTTGTTAAAAAGAAATTGTTTTTTTTTTTTCACAATTTAGTTTGCTTATCTTTTTAGATAAAATGAGGTATAAGTCTTTTAACTTTAAATATTCATAAGAATCTCTCAATATCAAATTTTAAAACTGCAGCCTTTCATACCAAAGATATTATCTTAGCTCTAAATCATACTACTTATGATTTGATAGAAGTGCTATTCAAAGAATGTGCAAGGTATCCAAATTGGTTGATTTACACAATGATCTACTAATTAAAGTTCTCAATTGCAGCTTCCAATTAGATAATTTATTACTGGTTCCAACAAAAAATCTCACTCTTCTGAGAAAAAACTATAACTACAACATATTTGAAAAAAAAGAGGAACAAATTACTGATCTACTTAATTCTACTAATTTTATGTGATTTGGTAGATTTATATTAAAAGAATGTCAAAGCTCTTCCAAATGTTGCTTTACACAGTGCCCTATTAATTAACTGTCCCAATTCCAGCTTCTTGGGAGATCATTTATGAGTGATGCAATGGTACTATGCATAGCATAGATTGGTCTGTACTACAGATCGATATTTTCATTTTCAAAGTCTAAATAGTCGATCTGAACCGTTCAACATAATCTTCATATGAAAATGTGCTTTCAAACTGAATTTGACATTTTTTAGAATTTGTTTATTATTTTTTAGATAGGTAGAAAATCACTACTTTTGAATGGTCTAGAGTTTCTAGATCAAATGATTTTCTAACTATCTAAAAAAATAGTAAAAAAATTAAAAAATGTAAAATTTAATCTACAAGTACACTTTTATATGGAGATCAAATTGAACGGCTCAGATCGATTATTTGGACTTTGAAAATGGAGATATTGATAGATAGTATGGACCATTATGCACAATTCATAATACCATAGCTTCACTCATAATTTATAACCAGTTCCAGCAAAACCCTAAAAAGATAATCTTTTTGGTAAAATTAAAAGTATAAATTGCAACAGATTTGAAAAAAGAGGCAACAAATTACTGATCTGCTCAGTAGTCAGTTCTACTAATTTAATGTGATTTGGTAGAACTATTCAAAGAATATGAAATGTCTTCCAAATTTGTTGCTTTACACAGTGCCCTCCATACAGGTACCAAAATTTTGAGAGGCGGCCGCGATTTCTGCAAATCCAAAACTCAAAATAAGATTTTTCAGAATAAATATCTACTACACAAACATTTAATATTTTTTTTAAATTAAAAGATACAGCCTAAAGAAATGCTTCATTCAAGGGGTATATTGAAATAAGACTACAGAAATACCCAGTACTCACTATCCTATATCATTACTGTGCCAGTAGTAAACTTGCGAAAATCTACTATTTCGAGTTATCTTTTCCCCTATTATTTCAAAAATCTACTATTACTTTTACCAGTAGGCTACATATTTTTTATTTTGTTAATAAAGGGTAAAATGGGTATTTTATAAATTTAAAATGAGTTTTAATTGAAAAGTCAATAAATTTGATAAATTTGTGAGTTTCTCAAATTTAGAAGGGTAACTATGATACTATAAATTTTAGAAGGGAAAATAAGTAATTGCAAAGTTTTTGAGGGGTATACGAAATTCCTCCATAATTTCAAACACAATGTACTGTACTGTGGGCAGCATTGAAATGAACTATAAATACTAAGCAATTCAAAATTTCCAAGACGAAATTTCTTCAGAAAATAACAAACAGGATAAATTATATACAACATTCAAGGGACTAATAACAAAATGAAATCAAAAGATTCATCGACTTATTACCTGAAAAATCAATGTGAGTTGATCTTCGTCATGTAATATCAATGCGAGGCTCCAATAACATGTGATTGGAGTTACGCATTCATTCAATACTGGCTTTATAATCTTGCCCATTGGTATAAACTTGCGATCAATTCTCCCACTAAATAAATTTGAATAATTTAAAACAAAAGCACTGTAACAACTTCCACTGAATAATAAACTCTTATTTTATTGGTGTTATCAATCATATTTTAAGAATACTACTGCTTAATTTTAATTTTTAACAAATACAAAATAACATCCCGATATCAGTACTGGCATAACAAATTGACAGATTATAGCTTTACTTTGATAATAATAAATGCAGAAAACAATTAAAAAATAAAATAAATTAAACATGAATTTAAACCATTAAACAATTACTGCAAAGAAAATGGAAGAAGTTTTTTATGTTAAAATACAGAAATCAATATATTACCTCCAAAAATGAGTTTCCAGTTGGACCCCAAATGATGGCATAATCACAACTGATTCTATAAAATAGAAAACAATAATAAATACAGAGGCATACTAACAAAATAATACAATGATCAACTGATTCTTAAAAAAGTGTATTTGTGCATTTATGTGTCATTCTATATTCACCATATGTAAACTTAATTTTTTTAGGTCATATAGTTATAAAATATTTTCGGAGGGCATAAAAAAGAAAACAAAAGTTTATTTTACATTCCAGAAAAAAAAAAAAAATTGGTTTTCCTGATGATTTTCCAAATAAACTTTGATATAAAAACCTCGTTACCTTTCTTGATAGCCTTATATCGAAAAATCATAGCAAAAACAACACCAAGAAATAATCTCCAAAAGGAACCAATACTTAACTTTTCCTGAAATTTCAAATATAAATTCATAATTAAAACAATCTTAATTAACTTATATTGATGTTATAAAAATTTGCCTACAGTTGAAATTTAACTAGAAGTAATTTTACATGGGATATATGAATTGATTATTACCTTCCCAAATGGCAACAATAAAATATTTGCCAGAAGAAAAGTTTGGCCAATATAAGAGAAGAAAACCCTGATTTTGCTCCTCTCAACAAAAACATCATGTAAGTCTACCTCTTTATTAGGGGCATTCGCGTCATTTCGCACATAGTTGCATGTATCAAAAGACCAAGCCTGTTTATTTTTCATCTTGTACTAGACAGCATCAAAGAACAATTATTTTTTAAACACTGACTGATGGAATTTGGCCCAGAAAGGTAACCTGTTTACATTAAGTCATATCAGTAAAATTCAGTAGAATTTTATTTTCTGTTAACTGACAGTTTCAGTTCAAATCAACTTATACCAGTACAAACCCTCTGTTACCAGCAGGGACCAGGCAGTGGTTTTCTTGTTCTCCAAATCAAGTCAAATTGTATCAATAAACACTGAATATTTTTCAAATTTGTACTCATTTGCGACAGTTCATGCGAATTTTACCAGTATGTCATAAATTCTGAAAAATATTTGATTTTGGATAAAACCCAACATCTTCTTTTTGGATAAAATCCAGCAAACCACAGACTTTTGTAGGAAAAAATTAAGAACTAATAGAAGAGGAAAATCTTACAGCCTAAAGAGGGGAGAGAGATGGCGCACAGATGGTGAAGAGGTGCGAGAGAGAGGCGCTCCATTCCAAGCATTCCTGGTCGGAAGGGGTTAAATATTCTAACAGAGCATTTTTCACTATGTACAGCGCACAGACTATTGAATCATAATAGCACTGCATGTGGTCCGTGCACTGCATGAAGCTAAAACTACTCTGTTAAAATCTGGAGCCCTAGAAAAGCTTCTCCACTGCCGTCCGATCTGCTTCAAGATCCGTGTTCTGTTGATTCACACGAATATTTAAGCGGACACACGGATCATAAAGTTATCGGACGCACTCTCCTTCTACTCGGTTCTAAAGAAGCTTAGATTCGGGCCGAGCTTTAAGCCCGGCCCATTAATGATTGGTTTCTTCTCGGCCCGTTTGTTACACTGGGTGCTCTGCCATATAGCAAACGGATCCGTATCCTCCCAGGTACCCGACTCAACACAATTGAAACGAACGGCTCAGATTTACTCCTAGACGGTCGGAATTCGGGATGACAGAGAGAGCAGGATGATTTGTGCTTTGAGATGCGTGCCAATCCATTTTCGGACCGTCCGATTCAATTCTACTCAGTCAGTTCACCTGAGGCTGAGGGGATACGAATTCATAGCAGACTTACCCTTGAATTACTAAGCGTTGACACAACAAGTCAACATGAGTTTCTTAGAGGAGATCAATTTATAAGTTCTCTTCTCTCAACCTTTATCTTAATAGTTGAGATCAAGATATATAGTCAGGATCATTTTGTGTGCAAAAAATATTTCCCCATGGAATATATAATTGAAAAATATCTCCCAATTAATGGGATATTTGAATTGAGTTTGGTTAACTCACTTAAGTTTTAATTTGTTTAATTTCTTCTTCCCATGATGTTTTATTTTTTTTACTATTTTGCTTGACTTATTTTTTGGTTGCAAAAAAGTATACATACCCACTAACTTTTCAAATAATTAGATTTTTTTTTTAAAATAGAGAGAAAATTTATTAATTTTAAAAATTCTTGCCGACAATGCAATAACTATTTTCTATCAAAAATATGTCAAATTCAACAAAGTTTTCGCATCTTAAGCAAGTCAAATCAACCTTCCCGATTTTAAATATTGAAATTTGAATTTTGAATCAAATTTACTTTGCGTTATACTAGAAATGAAATCAATGTCAGCATAAACACCCCCCCCCCCCCCCCCCCCCCCCCCCTCTACGGATCTGTAGTATTGATCAATGGAGCTCACTATGCGGTTTAATTTGAGATTTAGCCTCAGATGCTTTGAGGTTCAGGCTAGCGTAGAGGGCAGCATTATTCATTATTTGGCTTTGAGATTCGTGCAATGTTAAAAGAACGGTCTGGATGAACCCCTAATACTCAGTTTTGAGTTTGGATATGGACCGGCTGATCAGAATCAGTACGAATATTATAAAAAATTCCATAAATTCTACATCGGATCAGATTGATCCGGATTAAGATCCGACGGTCAGGACCCAAAACAAAATCTTGAGTTACTTTAGGGGATCCAAAACACACACACAGAGACACAACACAGAATATTTGACTAGCAAGTATGAACCATTAAATTAATTACTTGAATTTGCATGTGTTTCAACGCAGTTTAAAGGCGTTGAAAGGAGATGAGGGGGGGTCAGATCAATGAAAGGTGGGGCTGTCTATTTATGTCTTTCCAACAGTACAAGTGTTGAAAAAAAGCCACACAACAGTACAACATGCATTGCACCTCCTCTTAAAAGTTTAAAAAAGGTTCCAAGCTTAAAGCATGCTTGCATGCTCCATTTAGAAATTCAGACCATCTGTTTCTCATCTCTTCTCTCTAATTCTCTCCTGTGATATGGACAGCTGATTGAATGTTTAAATGAATAAAAAAAAGGAGGCGTGAGATGTCTGGACCCCACTTCTTGTTGCTATTCAACTCAACACTCAATTCTCTGTTACTCTTTGTCTAATTGTCTATTTGTTATATATATATATCTTATAATGTATAATTAGGTTCCCATTGTATATGTAAATACTAATCAAGCTGAAATATGCCCAATTTTTTATATAACATTTAACATGAAAGGGGTTTCTTTTAATTGTTTTAAAGACCTCATTTGTACTTAAAGAAGACTCAACATCTGTATATATCAAATCCAATTTGATTTAGAGGATTCTCTTGATACAATATATTTTTTTAGTGAAGTTAGAGTCAAGCCACAAACTAATTAGAGAGCATTGTCTTTTACCAGGAGACCGAGAAATGCTAGTTTCTTTTATATGCTACAATATTTTAAAATGTGCAATTCAAATATTGAATTTCAACCGTTGCTCATGTTCTTATTAATCCTTCTCCAGGAAAACTTAATTTGAGGTAAAACTTCAAATATATTTGAGTTCCTTTATACAAAACCATTGCTGCGTTCAAGGGCGGATGCATGATTTTTGTCGGGAGGTGGGTGGTGGCAATAGCAAAGCGGGTTCAAATTCATTAGCTAATCAAATACTAGATGAAAAAAACAATGCTCCGACCTATAATTTCTAACGCTCCGAGTTATAATTTTTACTACTCTAACTTCTATTCCTAATTATCAATCAGAACTAAAATTTTTTATTATAATTATAATTCAAAATTTAACTCAAATTACAAATCAAGATTCCAAAGGGAGGGACAAACTCGGTCCAATCCTATATATTTCTATAACAATTGAAAATCCAGGGGGACAGTTGTCCAGACATATGTGGGTCTTCCCTGACTGTGTTCATTACTAGAGCTCTTGTTCTTGACCGAAATAAACTTCAAAAATTATATATTTTTTTTCTCTTTATCAAGATGTTTATTCACCAAGCATGTAGTTTTCATTTGGGTTATTGGTATAATTATAGCTTGCGTTTTTAAGCCAACATCAAGTTTTGTGTTCATGTTTACATGAAGTCCAGACGATGAATGATAGAAAATGACAATTGGTTTTAGATTTACTTGATATATATAAGAAACAGAAATAGACAATTATATTGCGAAGACTTGAGATGCATATGTATCAAGTAACAACAAACACACACGCTGCATTCAGCATAAATCAACAGTATCTCAAAATACTCAACTAGAAGCAAAACCATGAAACAAATGACAATTTGCAGTTACTCAACTAGAACCAAAAATAGTACATACAAACCCAAACACAGCTTATCTTGAGTATATTACTCAAAAGGAAACAAAAAGAAAATAAAATAACTAGAAAGAAGAAGAAGAAGAAGAAGAAAAGAACTAACCTCAGATCCAAAAAACTATACTAGCTAGAGAACAATTACTTCAAATGAAGACAAGATAAATATGTATTATAGAAGCCTCTAATGAGGTAATTAATTAACTAATCTTAAATGGTATCTTTCCGCTCCGGACGCAACGGGAAGAGCTCCAAAGTACCGTCGCATCTCTCTTTCTCATCTTCGTCCAAAGTAGCAGCATTCCAACTCCTACACCTTTTCTTGTTTCCTGCCATACTACACTCCTTCTCCATCTCCTACAACACATCAATCAAATTAGGTTTTTCTTAATTTGATAAATTGTTGCAGTTAGCATGCAATTCTTTTTGACATGAAATGTAGCATTCATCATATTAGGTTTCTTTTAGGAAGAATATATATGTTAGCAGATTTCATGTATAATTATGCACATGCAATTGGATGTTTAGTATGAGATACCATGTTGTTGAAAGATGGAGAAGGTGACACAATATCGGTTGTATTTGCGCAAAGTGCGAGAAGTGCCGAGCGTTTCTGCTTTTGCCGCTCTCTGGCTTTGTGGTTTTGGAACCAGTAAAAGACATTCTTGCCCTCGATTCTTCCATATCGACTGAGCTCGGCTGTGATTCGCTCTATCTGGTGTGCACTCGGAGTACGCATACCGCCTCGATACAGTGCTTCTAGTATTCTTATTTGCTCCGGTGACGGATTCCATCTCGTCCCTCCTGACTGTGTCTCAACCTACAAAATATTATGCATGGTACAAGTTCAAGCATCATTAATTTGTTACTATACAATATATATACAAGTTGATATACAGTGAGCATGTTGTTGTTTTTTTTTTTGGAAATAGGCATAAAGCCCATTTCATTAATATGAAAACATTAATTACATTACAATAAACTACTTAAACCTAGAAGATTAACCCTTTATCCTAAAAAGCCCTTGTAAATGAGATCTCTGAGCATGTTGTATATATAGGTTATTTATAATTTCTAATTCAACATGCCTACATAATTGAGGTGACTGTACAAAATACAAGAGAGACCATGAAAAAATTAAGTGTAGTCATACTACCAGTGTAGCCGTGAGCTTGCCGGATCTCTGAAGGGATCGGCCGGAATTCTTGAAGCACCATAAATCAGAATTGAACTTTGAAGGAAGAGATAGGTGCCATTGGTTGTTACTTATACTAGATGGGCGTGGAGAAGAGTCAGTAGCGTGTACTAAGCTTGAAGCATTTATGAATAAATGGTGAAGCTTCATCTCTCTTCTGAGTGTTTGTGTGCTGTGTTGCATGGGAACAGAGATAGTGATGGAGAGAAATTTCATATTTATATGGCATTGAAGTCAAGTGATTAGTTTGAAGGCAATTGAGAGGCATTGCATGTGCTTATGCTTAAAAAGTTTACTTTTATGTCGGTTTGGATAATTAATAGTTGTTAGTTGATAAATATATACATCACTGTTTTGAATTAGGTTAAACCGATAAGGCTAAGGGGCGCCTGATTTTTATGAAATAATAATTATTAATTATTAAATTGCAAAAAAAAAATAATAGTATAAACTTAATATTTTTAATATAATCATAATTTTAATTTTCACATCCGTATATTTAATGCAAATTATCTTTTTCTCATCTACTTATTATTAAGTAAACTGGCAATAAATATTATTAAAAAATATTAAATTTATTAAGTTTCCCAAGTTTAATTAAATTGTACTAATAAGATGAATATTAAGACAATAATACATGATATATATATATATATAAATTTGAATACTAATTAAAATAAGGGGTTATAAATAAAAGAAAAGGCCAGATGTGGCTAATAGTAGGTTAGGTATCCTAGTTCAATTAAAGAGGATATCAGGAGCAAAATTAAAAGGAGCACATGTGACATCGATTTGGCCCTCAATCATTATGTATATTGAGGTAGGCATTAACAATTAATAATTAAACATCATTTCATGCCAAAATTTGCTGCTCATCAATAGCAAGGTTTTTGTAATAAAACTCAAAGTTTCTAAATAGCGATTATCGTGTTATAGCGGAAAGGCTAAAAAAAAAAACTATTGAGTATAACGTAGCTATAACAAAAGCTATCTTACATGACATTTTTTGTTTAAAAAAATATATTTTATATTTCTACTAATTATCAACATTATCTAAAGTCTCATAGAGTAACAAGTAACACAAAATTGATTAAGGAATTAGAATATTCATATTGAATAAGTACAAAGTCCAAATTGTTATTCAAAATATTCCTAATCATATCATAAACTATCTATATTTTTCCATTCAAAATAACCTAAGTATCATAGCATAAATTATATTTTTTTTTCTATTAAAAAAAACCTAAGTATCATGGAATAAACTATATATTTTTTTCTATTAAAAAAACCTAAGTATCATAGCATAAATTGATCTTTAAAATAAATTTTCAGTTTGGGCCTTTAAATAAAAGTCTATGTAGCATATCGTACGCTATAACACATAGTATGTAGCGCAGATAGCGGATCACTATTACAACTATAGCGGTCATAGCTGAAAATAGCACACTTTTATCTGATAGTTTAACGTTCAATGTCCGAAAATACTATAGCACTGCAAATCAAAGGTTGTGATTGGAATAACAACAGATTTTTTTCCCCTCAAACTTACTGATCAGAAGCAATTATAACTACTGACCTCATGACTCATCTAAAAAATAAATTTATTAGAGAATTAATTTTGATGTTAGCAAAAGGAACGAGACTGAGACAGACTTTCCAAAAAAGCCATATTGGGCCATACAGGCATAAATGATGCATGTTTTCTTGGTCAAATAAAAGGATTTATACATTTTTTTTCTTTTGCTAACCTTTTCAACATGTCACATCTGGTCAACTATAGTAAATAAAACATTATATATTGATATTATATTGGTTCAATGTTGATGATTTTGGATATTATTCCCTTTGTCACAGTCTTAATGTTGTAAAAAGTTATATATATCTCGGAGTATTCAAAAGATCATTTTTTTTTCCAAGGGAAATGATTTGGCCTTGAAAAGAAAACATCAAAAGGCACCTGCTACAAATTTTCATTGTGCTTGTATAGTTGTATATGCTTTTTAGTAATGTATATGTTTTTCATTGTACTTTACTTTTTTTTTCAATACTTATTGGCTGATGATAGAGATACTACATGATCATATATATTTGAAAAAAAAAAAATCATGCAGTGATTGCTTGACAATTAATTAGAATGATAATTTTGAGAAATCTTTTATGGCAAAAATATATAATTAATGATGATTTTGACAATATGCATTGTAAATATGCACGTTAATTAATGGAACTGTAGATATATAGAAGAGCTAGGCATTAGGCAGAGAGATTTGAGGTGGAGATAAAGGAACGGTAATTTAGGAAAGTTAATTAATTATTGGTGCATGCATGGTAGATACTACATACTAGCTAGCTAGTTATGGATATATAGCGTATGTGGAGTTTAATTTAATTCCTTATACATACATGTGTTAATTAGTATTTGAGAAATGAGTAAAATGTAAGGTTCTAAATAGCTATTATTACGTCATGGCTTTTAAGATCCGAAAAAAAAAAATATAATGTAACTATTACATAGCTATCATCTATTTAATTAATTAGAACCCTGTTAAAAAGAATGTAGTTGATAGCGTAAAGATTTTTAAAGTCTGAATAAAATTATAGCACGACTATTGCACTGCTATAGCTAGCTATTTAGAACTCTGGTAAAATTATGATGAGTTCGTTAAAATTATAAGCTAGTTGGACTAAAAAAATATTATCTCGATTTCACATAAAGAATTTGAATCGTTGATTTCAATTTATTTTTTAATTTTATGTTTTCATGTTGATTGTGTATGAGACGAAAATATTGAAATACATAGACCAATGGTAGTACTGGAGAAAAAGAGGCTAAGCTTCTCCTATAAATTAAAATTTGTAATTTTGTCCATTAAATTTTATATTTTTTTATACGTATCATTACTTTTTAATTTCTATTATAAAATAAAATTATACTACACTAAATTTTTCAACCCTTAAATAGTCAAATATTCTAATAAAATATCTATATATGTATGGTTCTTCAATTTCACAAAATTAATCACAAAATTTGGTTTGAAGGCATCTATAGCCTATATGCAAAGAAAGACTTGATTTTGAAGTCATGATGGGCCTACAATCTACACATGTTAGCTGAAAGGTGCTAAAACCTAGGAGATATAGAAATTGTGGGGTTGTTATGTGGGAATGAGCATGCAAAGGAGGAGAAGACCATATGATTCTGTGATGTTGACTTGGTATAAAGAATTAATCCTTTTATCACTAATTTGGGATCTCTTGTTGCCTTCACTTATATATACATACATGTGTAATATCTCATTGATACATGCATAGTTGCCAACATAGTGATAAACAAATAGTTTTGCTTCAGTTCAACGGGGTCAAAAAATTGTGATTCGGGTATAATCCGGGAATGATTCGGTATAATATAGAAGCAAAAAAAAAAAAAACCCAAAGAAAACCCCCTAAAAAAAATTCTAAAAAAATAAAAATAATTTGTTTTTCCATTTTCCTCACGAATAATTTGTGACTCGCATTTTATTCGCGAATAAAACATATTATACATTTTTTTGTGTTTTATTCGGAGTTTGGTTCGGAAACATCAAAAAAACAAATAAAACACGAATTATTCACGAGTTATTCGTGTATATTGTTACTATGGTTGCCAAATAACTCTTAAGGAGTTAGTGTCAAGGTAGAAATAGATAGAGGGAAAGGTTCTATTTTTTATTAAAAAATTTCAAATTTGTCATTTTAAGGTTCTATTTTTAATTAAAAAAATACATACAATTAAGCCTCCTCATTAAATTAAATTACATAACACTTATTTATCCAGCCCTCCTTTCTCAATTTTTTGATTTCGCTCCCGATTAGTGTTATATGTGCCTAGCGTGCAATTTATAATTATCAAAACTTGAGAATTAATTAATTTGCATACATGGTTTTGTTTTAATTAATATATAATATTGTCAAAATTATATCACCAATGCTCACATATATAAACACACAAAAGATCCTACTGATATTTAGAAAACAAATTCCATTTTTCTTGCTGGATAGGAAGTGAATAGAATGAGAATAAGATGAGACTGCAGATATTCTGTTTGAGGCACATGCTTTGTCGTCTCTGACCAATTAAGGTCAGTTTTTCTTGGCAGAAATGATGAAAATTCTTTCTGCTTTTGGATGAATGAAAGAAAAAAGAGATTCCACCAATCCCTATAAAGCAAAATCTAAAGCTGTCACTGTGAGAATACAGAAAAGAAAGCAGCAAAACCAACAACTGATCAAACTAAAAGAAGTATGACATATTGACATCAGTTTGAATCGCTGACTTTATCAAATATATTTCTATATATTAAAATATATACCAGTTATAAAATACATTGGTATATATTATATTAAAATATATAACTGGTATGTTTTTAAGTTGATTAAGACTTTGAATAAGTTTAATTTTAAAATTTATTGGACTAACATCAAACGATAAATTTAAATTATTGAAATCAGTCTACATTTACATGTCAACTTTATAAATTTTTAAATTGATTTAGTGTAAAGTCGGATGAAAAATAAATGTTTTAAAACTAATTTGTTAACATTTTTTACCTTCAGTTCTACTCAAAATTTGATACTGACATACATTCTTGCTCAAAATTTTGTGTGTTTTCAATTACTAAAAAAATAGATAATAAAAATGATCTACTCAAAGTCAACAATATTATTGACGATGTTGTTGTTATGTGATAAAATTGGATGATGCTCCTTAATTTGATCTCAAAAAGCATTTCACAGAAAATTTTGGTTAGCATAGTATGATAGAAAATGTCACCTTTAGTATCATTTATAAAATAATAAATTGTAAAAAGAGGAGGGTTCAAATGCCTCTATGATGTCTCTATTTTTAAAAACTTTAATAACTCAAAATTTAAATCTTAAAATTCAAAATAAAACCGTTAAATACGAACTATATCATTTTATCTATACACATGTAAAAAATTATGGCATTTCAACTTTGTTTCGGTTGTCATCTTGAGCTTGTAAAAATGTATACTAATGTGGATAAATTCTAGACGTTGATTTTTCAACTTATTGATTCATATAAAAGAAAAATCAAAATGTGATAATTTTTTATGGTCACATAGAGAAAATAACATAGATCACATCTAACAGTTTTATTTTGACGTTTAAGTTTTAAACTTTGAGTTATTTAAGTTTTTAAAAATGGAGGCATGATAGAGGCACAAAAAATGGAGGCATTTGAATCCTCCTCTTGTAAAAATATACTTGTAGTTAAAAAAAAAATTGTAAGATCATTTTTCATATTAAAATTTTATTTCATCCTAATGACATATTCAAACCCCATCTCTCAATATTGAGTTCTTAATATCTGTTTAATTTGAATTTTTATATCAGAATTCATTCAACGCAATGTGAACATAATATGGTTTTTAGTACTATGTGCTCTATATGTTTTTGATTGTCATCCTTACTAAATATGTTACCATATATGGTATGGATTTGGATTCAAATTAGCTCTCATTTCTGTTCTAATCTTTATGGATAATATTATTAACTTAGGTCATGACCATGGGCCATGGCTAATTATGGAATATTCTCAACTTAGGCCCATGATTAGAATTAATATTCTAAAACAAGGCCAGGCCCAAATTCATGTTGTGATTACTAAAAAAACATAATAAAAGAAAAAGAGAATTATCAAGAGAAGAAAAGGGATAGGAGAATGAAGTCAAAATTTATGCGTATGCAAAACATGCCTATTGAATAATTTGATAATTCGATGAACTGAATAATACTCAAAAGAGTTGTTGCGCAGAAAAGTTATGAACTTTTCTAGTACAAGGTTCTCACTATTGGACCCCATAGAATTAATAAAGTGTGAGTACACAACTATTTGTTTGTGTGGCATGTATTTGTAATGATATATGTCAAATGCGTAACTATTAATATTTTTTCATCACTGTTTCTTTGTTTTTTATTCATGTTGTTTTAAAAGCACAAATGTACTCTTTCAAGTTTTAAATAAAATAAAAAATTTAAATAGCAAAAAAAAAAAAAAAACATTACCGTTCAGTTAATTGATGGAGAAGTTTTGATGCTAAGTTATTAGAGAAAATCAAGTATCTATTTTCTATATTTCATACAATTAACTTAACAATATTCTTCTTTTATCATCTGATAATCATTTTGTTTTGGTAAATGTATTATATAAATTTATAAAATAATTTTGTAAAATAAGTGATAATATATAGTTTGCAATTAGGATCGATTGTTATTAAGTCTATTTCGTTTGCACGTACTGTGAGACACGTATAAAAATTGGATAATTTGATACCATACATATTCATTAATTACGAGTTTTCAACCATTATATATTTTTTTTAACAACTTGGGTTCTCTTATTATGTTTATAAAGAAAATAAAAAAATAGCTTAATCATGTTTTTGGCAACTTGAAAAATGTGTCACGAAACCATTGTCAATTGTTGGGCTAGCTTATTTCGGTTTTTTAGATTAGTAACTTCAAAAGATCCTTAATATTAATAAAAAATTTCTAAACGATTGTTGGTAATCTTAATTAATAAAATATTTAATTTCATATATGTCATTTATTTTTCTGTATATACAATTTTGAAGGATGAGGATGGTTTTTTTTTTATAATATTATAAGTTTAATTTTTTGTGATGGCCGACCCAATTATTTATTTTAGAAAAAAAAAAATTTATCGTCTTCTATTTGGACCTTATGTAGCAAGCCACTGCATTTAGTGGTGTTCATCGTTTGATTTAGTTCGAACTGAATTAAAATAAGCAAATTAAAATTTTATTTGGTTTTTACTTTTTAGAAATCAAATTGAATCGAACCGATCCGAAATAGAATAAGAATTAAAGCGAACAAACTGAAGTAAATTTAGATTTGTTTAGTTGAACTGAAATAGGGTATTAATAATAAAAATAAACAATTTTTGTATTAAGTTTTTGAATTTTTTAAAAGATGGATTTAAACAATTTGTTTGGTTCGGTTTAACCGGTTTTAAACGAGCCAAATAGTATAAATTTTGTCATAATTTTTAAAATGTTTGGTTCGGACGGATGATGGGTGTGAAAATTTCGATCAGTTTGATCTAACCGGTTTTAAAGTTTCTAAACCAATCTATTAAATCGGTTTTAAAAAATAAATCAAACCATTACAATTAAACTGTTTTGAAAAATTAACTGTTAAATTAAACTCTTTCATTTTAGTATAAAACTAATTAAACAAGACCCGATAAACACCACTATACCTCCATTATAAGATCTCCAACCTCTTATCAGCTTTTACATATATAGGATGAACTCGCAGAAATTATAATGGATGCCAGATCGCTACCATAACAAAACCAATCGTAAAATAATGATCTGCACGAATCTTGAAGCAGATCGAAAAACTTAGACCGTTATCGAACCAAATTTGGTTTGAGTGACGCTACAAGTTCCGCTTTCGAGTCCCGACAAACAAAACCCTCGGCCTCCTGAATTTGGATATCCAAAGTAACTCAAATTTTGATTTCAGATCCAGACCGTTAGATCATAATCAGTACGAATATTAAAGGTATCTGACGGTCCTGATTTAATCTGACCTCTGTCCCCAGCAAGGGTATGGTGAGAGAGAGAGAGGGGACAGAGGAGGAATCTTGGCAATGGTGAAAATGAGGTCATTAGGGTATGGTAAGAGGAGGAATCTCGGCTCTGGCGTAAGCATTTCCTACTGGTATGACACATGATCGGATTTGGCCTTGGCACGACTAGGGCCAGGCTAGGAAAGGCCGGTGCAGCCAACTATCTCTCTGGCCGATGCTTTCTCTATCTCACATGTTCTGGCACCTGACAATGAAGATTTACAATTGCTAACACTCAACAGCAATGATGAGACAAGCTGCTTACTCATGAGGTTATGGAAAGGAGAAGCATGCATGCTGAGTTACATTGTCGCATGTGTAATAACTGTCCAACTGAATCAGCAGCGCATCTGATTTATTTATGCCCGTATGCAACTCATGTTTGGTTTTTGATGTCATCCATGCTCATGCAGCCGCGCGGATCAGTTACTGAAATTTGGGAAGCCTTGAGAGGAATGCGCGGCCATAGGAAGAAAGGGGAATGAATGGGTGGTGCATTTTGTGGCCACTTTATGGGCACTGTGGAAGCAAAGAAACAACGTGGTATTTGGAGGAACGCGTTTAGACCCGAGAATTTTGGCGAATAGAGTGTATGAAGAGTGTCAGTTGTGGTTAAAACATGGCTGAGCGGTTTTTGGGAGCTATGAATCACAGAGGAGGCAGTCTCTGTATTTAAATGATGTCTTTTTAATTCTTGTTGTATATTTTCATTTGTCATTTCTATCTTTTTGTTTGCTGCTGGTGGATGTAGTAGTTGATATAGAGGGTGGGATGTGTGTGGTATGCCGTAGGTTTCTGAGGTGTTATGTGGTGTAGCAGCAACAAAAATTTTGTACTGTTTAATTTTTTGTTAATGCAATTAAACTTGGTAGCCTCTACCAAATCATTTCAAAAAAAGAAAATGAGGTAACATTACCTTAACCTTATCTCATCCCATTATATAAAAAATTAGACATTGTTTACTTAAACTAATCTGTTACCTCCTCCTTTTTTTTTTTTTTTTTTTGGTTTCTATTTCACATATACCCTCTAAACTATGAAATTATGTATTCCCTCCTCTAAATATCAAAAACTCTCAAAGTTACCCCAACGCCTCTAAATATGCTTGTAGTTTAAAAATAATTATAAGATCATTTTTCATATTAAAATTTAATTCCATCCTAATGACATATTCTAACTCTAAATTTAATTTTTTATATCTATTTAATTTTTATTTATATCAGACTTCATTAAACACAATGTGAACATATATATGGATTTTAGTATTATGTGCTCTACGTGTGTTTGATTGTCATCCTTACTAAATATGTTACTAAATATTTTAGTCTATTTAACTCTCATTTCTATTCTACTCTTTATGGATAATGTTATTAACTTAGGTCATACCCATGGCTAATCATGAAAATGATATTCTCAACTTAGGCCCATGAACCAGAATTAATTTTTCAAAACAAGGCCAGGCCCAAATTGATGTTTTGGTTACTAAGAAAACATATAAAAAAAATTATAAAGGAGAAGAGAGAGGGAAATTAAGTCAAAATTTATGTGTATGCTAAACATGCCTATTGAATACTTTCATAATTTTATGAACTGAAATAATATTTAAAAAGTTGTTGCATAAAAAATTATGAATTTTTCTAGTACAACTCATCAGTATTGGACCCCATATAATTAATAAAGTGTGAGTAAACAACCATTTGTTTATGTAGCATGCATTTCTAATGATATATGTCAAATGTGTAACTATTAATATTTTTGCATCGCTGTTTCTCGAATTAAGAGCTTTATTTGTTAAATAAAAATAAATATTTTAGATAACAAAAAAAAAAACATCACTGTTCAGTTTAGTGTTTTTGGAAATTAAGTTTTGATACTAAGTTATTAGAGAGAATCAAATATCTAATTACTACATTTAATATTATTAATTTAATATTATTTTTAAAAATTTAATTACCGTGTTATTTTATTTTAATTTATCTAATACAACACTTAAATTATACCAACAAATTATTGTCATTGTCGTAGTAGGTATCAAAATTGATAACCAAAAGTTCCTGCGAGTTTCGAATCTCGTTTCTAGTAAAATAAATAATTTTGGAAATCGGTGTTGAAGTTCTTATATGAAAATAATTTTATTTTTAGTTGAAGGCGTAACAATTTTGTATTTTTTATATTTTTTTAGGAATATTAAAAATAAATTGTAAAAGTGTGTTAAGCACTGTTAATGTCGGTTGTGCACTTGTACATATATTATAACATCTATAATCTTTGGCAGTATTAAATTTTTTTATTTGGGTTTTTAAATTAGTATAAAAAAGAATTGTACACCTAAATTAAAAAAAGAAAAAAAGAGAAAATTTCTCAACATTTCCATTTAAAATATTCAAGACAATCTTTTATAACTATAATTAATGAAATTGTTAATATCAAATACATTATTTAATTCTTTTTATATATATAATTTTGAAGGATTAGAAATGTTTTTTCTTATAATATTATCAGTGTAATTTTTTTTTTGTGATGGGCGACCTAATTATTTAATTAAGAAAAACAATACCGGTTCTATTTGGGAACGCGTATCTTTTCAGGCATGTTAGAATTTTAGATTAACTCAAAAACTTTGCATATTCGAAATAGCACAGTGGACTAGTATTATTGTGCTTTGAGATTCGTGCAAAATTAAAAAAAAGGAACCGAATTCTCTATTTGAGACCTCTGCAATGGTCTTTATTGGGCCACTGCGTTATATGATTTCCTACCTCGTCGTCAGCTACAACACAGAGAACGCAGAAGAATTCCAACGGATGCTTGATCGTACCGTTCAATTCGCATCAAGATTCTTAAAATTAATTTCAAAATAATTCATCTGCACATATCTTAAAGCAAAATTTGAGTTACTTTAGAGTCCCGAGAACCAGAAGCCTGCTCCCTGAGCTCGAATTCATCTCTAAAGTAACTCAAATTTTGAGTGTATATCGGGTCTGTCCGATCAGAACCAACACAAATATTAAAGGTTTCTGACGGTACTGATCTAACCTCAAAATTTGAGTTACTTTAGGGTTAGAATAAAACTAACCTAATCTCTTTCCATTATTTAATTAATTAACATTGTTTACTTAATTAACATATAATTCCCTCCTCTAATTTTCTCTCCTCCTCCTATTACGAGCAAAATTTTAACAGAGTAGTTTTGACTTCATGCAGGCCATATACTCTATAATCAAAACAGTGCTGTATATGGTTGTGCGCTGCATGAAGCCAAAACAGCTCTGTTCAAATGTTTCCTTCAGGTGCTAATGGTGAGGGTTTAGGGTATTGCAACTTGCAAGGTTCTCTTTTCTTTTATACTATTTTTATTGAAAAGAATCACATCAAAAGAATAGAGAATATGCTAGCTTAGTCTGTTTTTGCAACTTGGTACATAAACTTTTAGTTTTCTAATTTGCAATTGTATTTGATTCTCCAAAATTTTAATTGGAATAGGCTTATTTAGAAACGCTATTACTGATTATTCCTAAAACCAAATAAATTTACTAAATCATTCAATTTTGATTTGGTTCTAAACCTACGCTTACATTTTGTACCAGATATAACTAGTCTTGTAAATTGCAATGCCCAATCAAACATAATTCCACAGGAGCAGGACTGTAATTGTCACATTTACCTGTTTATACAAATCCTTCACTGTAAATATTTTTATCAATTTATTTCACAACAACATCAAAGGATAGTTCTGATTTGCATGTAAAAAAGGTGGACAAGACAGGACCCACAGTTGATGAACGCGTGCCAGGAAACACAGGGGAAGATAAAGAGGAAAATAATTGCTTGGAAGAGACATCTTGCAAAAATGCAGATACTGGTAAATCTGCTATATGGCAGCATAGGTTTGGAACCAGAGTTTATTGATATATACCTGTACCAGATCAAAATTGAATGCTTTGGCACCAAGACAGTACTGTAGCACAATTCAATTGTAAATGAAAATATTGAGCCCCAATAAAACCTATTCGGTTTTAGGAATAATCTGTAATAGTGTTTCTAAATAAGCCTGTTCCAACTAAAGAAGAACTTATTTTAGATAATCACATACAATTGCAGAGTAGAAAACTAAAACTTTCTGTACCAAATTGCAAAAAAACAGAGGGGAACTGGAAAATGATTAAGTCATACTAACAAATATTAAATTATTCTTTCAATTGACTCAGCTGGATTGCTTTATAATATGTCAATATAGTTTTGGACAAATTTTAAATCCAACTGGTTATACTTTTAGTTCAATTGAATTTTCAGGAGGTAGGGAGAGAAAAGTGCTTTTGGATACACATTATTTGCAAAATTTATGAATTTTTTGGGTGTAAGTTGCAAATATGAGTTTGTTTCCAACAAGTGAAGATCAGTATCCTGATACACCTGTCTGCTTTAGATTGCCAAAGTACCTTCAGTACCCTTATAAAATATATAGATGCTATGAAACATTCTTCAGAGAAACACACACACACACACACACACACACACTTTTTTCCTAATTTTTTCACAAATTCTTTTATTCAAGAAGCCATGAAATGAGGATGGGTTGCATTGGTAGCTTAACTATGGTATTCCAGTCCTGTAATTATATTAACATCAGTTTTTTTTTAATTTTTTTTTTATTGAAACATGCAGATTCTGACAAGACTGGAAAATTAAGGTTGTTTGATATTTGTTCCGCTAACAAGTGGAACAGCCCTATGTATGAATTATGGAAATAAATCTGCTGCGATTCCAAAGAATCACAGGGTCTCTGCAATTTCAGATTTCACCATTCATTTTTAGAACGCGCGACAATTGTTTTATCTGCACGAATGTAAAAAAAAAAATGAACGGTGAGATCTAAAATTGCAGGACCCTAAAGAAAATGTATTAATTAGTGTTTTTACTACGTGACTTTACTTACCAAAGATGATGTGCAAAATTAGCTACTAATTATTTAAGTAGATTTTTATAATATAGCTAACATGACATATATTTGTTAGTGTCATAATTTTCCTAAAGATCAATATAATCATGTTCTAATTTAAAATGTCTAATTGACATAAAGGTTTAATTAAGCCATAAATTTGTATGGTCCTGTATTAATTAATGCACAATTTTAAAACTTCACTAATTATAAATTTTTGTTATATATTAATCAATTATACAAACTGTTTAATTTTAATTTTTCTTTTCAAAAGTATAATTACTTATTTTAAGTAACATGTTTAGCATCTATCTTATAAAAAAAAAATTACCATCACCGTGAGATATGCACAAATAATATTTTTAATAAATTTGTGATGGCATGCAGGATCATGTCAGTTCGATTTGGTAAACGAGTTTAAACCCTAAGTTATTGTTTTATAACAAATTAAACAAATTACCTTGAATTTTTTGCACTGAAGATCTAGGAATGGAGGCTGGGTTTAAACCCTAAACCCTCTTTCTTTCTTTCCAACGGAGTTTGAATTTTGGGCAAGTTGAGTGTGTGCAGGATTAGTGTGGAGGTCTATCCTTGGATTACACTAATCAGGATAAAAATTATGGAATTGGTATTTGCACTTTTACTGGTAGATTGATTCCAGTAGCAGTGCTGTCAAGCAATATAGTTAACATTGTGCATAATTTTACGATTTTGGACGTTCACTGTGTCTGACTTTTTTTCTACTATATACTGAACTGGTTCACTAGTCTGATTTTAGATTTTGGATTGTCAGGCTACTTTGTATAATTATACTTCTACTATGTAATAAATAAAAAGGTGCATTAATAAATGTGTTTAGTAAATCAACTAAAAGCACAAACATATGGTGTTGGCCTAATTTAAGAAAACTTTTAAGCTTTGTAATACTTCTTTCATATTTCATATGTTTCTGCCTTTTCTTTTATTCAGTTTTTGTTCTGATGAAACAAAAATCTATATATTTTTCCAACACTTGAAGTTTACAGAGCATTTCATAATTGGCTGAGTTTGATTGTGGCTTCGAAACTTTGAATGTCATGGTTTTTTTATTGTTAAAAAAGTTCAGTTACATTCAATTTCAATTTCACTTAATTTTAGGGCTTTAAAAAGTTCAGTTACATTAACTTTCACTTTTTCTTCATGTTAGGCCGGAGTTAATATGCATACGGCTTGGAATAGAATCGACTTAATAGGTCTTATTCTTTAATTTGTTTCTAGATTCTAGAATTGTTTCAATAAATCTTGAATTCTTGATTTACCTAAAAAATGACAGTCTAGCCTGCCATTTATCAAATATATATAAAATTCAGATTCAAATATTTAGATTAAGAATTCTTCAATTTAAAACCTAGATCAATATAAATGCTACAAATTTGAATACATATAACTAATTCAGAATCTTTCAACGACAAACATATTTACCAAAATTTATATTAAAATTATTATTAAATATTATGATTAGATATTTGATTTTCTCCAACAACTTAGTATCAGAACTTTTGAAAACCACTAAAATGATATATATGTAATTTTCTTTATTTATATTTGGGATCCTACTTTTTGTGTAACAAGTGATATATCTTCTTAATTGGGACTCAATAACTTGATAGAGTTCATTTGTGCTTTCAAAATAAAGAGAAATAGTGATGCATAAATATTAATACCTACGGATTTGACATGTACCATTAAAAATGCATGCCAAGTAAACAAATAGTCATGTACTCACACTTTGTCCATTATATGAGGTTCAACGGTGATGAGTTGTACAAACAAAGTCATATAATTAGTAGATATAGGCTATAATTATGAGAAATTGTTTTGCAACAACTTTTTTCAAGTATCAATTCATTTCTTGAATTATGAAAAAGTTACAAAGCACACGTTTTGAATACATAAATTTTGATTTAATTTCCCGACCCTATACATTTTATTCAACCGAAATGAGCAATTAACTAAGCAGTGTTTATTTTCTTTTACCTTCCTCTTTATAATTTTATTTTTCCTTGTTTTATTTGTAACCACAACAACTTGGCCCTGGCCTTGTTTTGGAAAATTAATTCTGCCACAGGCCTAAGTTAAGAATATCAAATTCATGAATCAAATTTAAAGATTAACCACATGACCAAATATCAGAACCTTATACTTAAAATTTAGAATATGAAGGAGATACTATGGTAACAAATGGAATGTCTAAATATAGTAATATGGTAACAAATTCATCAAGAATGATAATTAAACACATTTAGAGCAGACAATATTAAAACCAAAACTATATCAGGTGCGTTTGAATGAAACAAAGAATAGCTTGGAATAACATGCTAATCCCAAATTCGGAATAGCCGCTAACCCAACATTTCAATGGAATAGCGGAATAGCAGCTAACCCGAGCTATTCCTTGTATTGAGAATAGCGTTTTTTTTTATCCAAACGCACCCATCATGTTTACAGTCATACATGTATAGGCAATAAACAAACATCGATAGTATGAAGATTTTACAAAAGTTGTTACAAAAGCTAAATGAAATAAAGAAAATTGAACTGTATTTACAAATTGTGTTATCTCCCTATTATGATTTGAATCAATTTTACATGTACAAGAACCTAGTTGAACTGTATGTTGACTTTTAATTATACAAAATTATTTAAAAATTTAAAATAGTTTTCTATTTACCTGAGCAAATTAACAATCGTATAAAGAAAATAGTTCCAACTAATGACATATATATCAACGTTTAATAAGTATTTATCTGACCCCAATTATTATTTTTCTACGAAGACTAAACAAGAAATTTGAAAAAAAAGAATTCTGAGCAAAAAATGTTCACTAAACGTTTTAAAGAAGATATGGAAATAATTTAATAAAAATACGTTAAGGACTGGATGCTTTAGTGAATTGTGGTAATAATTGTTGTAGTTTCAAACAAACACGAGGAATTGGGGTAATTCATATCACTAAAGTGACTCCAATTTTGAGTTTTGATCCAGACCATCAGATCTGTTTTGGCGAAATAAATAATGCTGGTAGATTCTAATCGAACGGTCGAGATGTAAACCGAAATATTATGTTACCTGAGATGATTCGACTCAGAGGTGCATGGGGACTAGTAAATTGGGGAAATTTTTCTGAGTTACGGGGATTTTTTATGGCACTTAACAAATAAACGGGTTATATCAGGATAGTTCATAACCCTGATCAGTTCCGTAAAACATATTCGCTGCAGGTTTAGATGAGAAATATCAAATATTAGAACTAAACAAGTGAAATTTTATGTCGAAATGGATGCATGTGTTTTTTTTTATTTTTTATTTTTATTTTTATGAAGGTAGTAGTGACTTGTGATCAGGGGCGGACCCAGGATTTTCGTCGGAGGGATAAAAAAATATTGAATCGGATTTAGATCCATTAACTAATTAGATATTTGATTAAAAAACATTGCTTTAACTTGTACTTTCCAATACTCTGACTTGTAATTTCTGATTCTCTGACCTATAATTCTAATTATCAATTATAATTTAAGAAATTAATTTTAATTTTAACTTTAAATTTAGCCCGAATTATAATTCAAACATTCAGAGGGAGGCAAAAAAAATTTCAGAGGGGGCAAAGTCGATCGGAACATCCCAAAAACCACTAAAACTCAAAATCCAAGAAAGACAGCTGTCACACCCCGTAGCCACCAACTACGGAATGCGACCGGTACCCTGCCGTAAACATACGGTTTCCCGTATGCCTACTAGGCAATTACGATTAATTTTTTTTTTTTTTTACATCTAAAATAATCCCAAAATACCCCACATGCACACATCATACATAACCCCAAAAATATCCAACATCACAACATGTCCCCAAAATATTCCCAAATAATAACCCCAACATCGAACACACATCACATGTTCTAATAAAATACCATATCATACAAGTCAGACACAATACAGATAAGTATGTCATACCGAACAGTATTCCATACAGGTACAAAAGTGGTTCATGACATAGAGAATATATAACATCAAAAGCATGTGTACATCTCTAGTCAAATACCATACCAAACTAAGTAGCAAGGTGACCTACGGCTGTCGTGCCTCTCCCGGATCAGCCGCACCAGATCCTGAAAAAGAATAACCCAACGGGCGTGAGAATAAATTCTCAGTGCGATAATTTCCACAAATGAATCCCTGGACTTGCAATCAAACTTTATTTTCAAAATGAAATCATTAACAACACATTGCACATATATAACACTATATAAACATAAATGCATACCTGACATCAGATAATCGAATGAATTACAACACAAGAGTTATTAAATCGAATTTCAAATCAAAGAACAATCAGGCTTAATTATTTTAATCAGTCTGGTAGCAACTACCGATGTACCACCCAGCTGTACCACAAACCCGTCGACAACGGTAGGGTTCCAGACACCTACCGAAGGCCACCCTACTGAACTGTATATGACACCCATCGGTAGTGCTTGGCTTAACCATTTCCTAAATTTCTAGTTACAAGTCATATTCAGAAAATTCTTTAAGAATCATAATCTCAACCGACCATTCAAACGCATATCACATCGGATCATGCATACGACATTTCACACTAGTCACCCATATTCCTACAATTCACAATTCGTTTCATACTGCCCTTACCCCAACCGGTTTGGGGACTTACGCGAGCCTCGGTAGACTAAAGTTTTAGAATCCTCTCAAAACCCGTGCACCAGGTTTTGCAAATTGGTCACACATTGGTGATCCATAACATACCATTTTTCTCATTTCCAATTCCGGTGACTTTTCATCTAAGATCAGATCATAATAGATCGACACAAACGTAATCAATACCAATATGCAAGTCAATCAGATTACCGAAATTCGAGTTCGACAATATTAGGGTATGCAATGCAATGCACAATTCATATAATGCAACAACAAGAATATTCAACATGTCAATTGAATTACAATTTAATTCTGAAAATAAAACATCAGACAAGTCCAGAAATCCCGCACCTTAGCGTATAGCGTACACCTGCCTAAGGTTCAGACGTCTCGAAGGATCCCGAAAGACCTCGCCTTACCGATTCAACACCTACTATTAATATTAATTAGGTTTAGATCAAGAATTTCAAAAATTAGGGTTTAAAACACTCAATTAGGGCTAAACAGGGTGTTCCTTGCGGCCCGCAGAAACCCCAGACCGAGAGCAGCGTTTTTTTTTTTTCAGAATTTCCATTGCGGCCCGCAACATGCTCTGTTTTTCATCCAGAGGCTCTGGAAATTTTCAAGTTTTGCTTGCGGCCCGTAACAGAAGTCTTGCGGCCCGCAACCAATACACAGATTTTTTTGACTACTTAGGTTTTAACTCGATTCGATCGGTGTCGATTGCAATAATTTCCAAAGGGTTCAGTATAACAGTTCTAAATGGATTAATTGAGCTACACAATACTCAATTCAATTTAATTTCCCATTATCCAAAATCCCAAAACCCTAGTTCCAAGTTTCAAAGTCCAAATGATAAAATTCAATCAACATAATCGCAATCGATACGATAATCGAATTAAACTCAATCAATTCAACACAAATTCTGAAATTTCAAACCAAAATTCAAAGAAAGGAAATTCAAGGGTTTACAAGAAATCAAAGGATAGAATTTATACCAATTTAGAGATTAGAATCGAGTAGAGAACGTCGTTCTGATTTCGAAACTACGATCGGCTCGATCTATCGCTCAAACTTCACTCTCTTTCTCTCTTTCTCTATGGTTTCGGCCACACACACCTCTCCACCGAACACACACACAGAAATTCGGTATGCCCAAGGAAAGAAGAAAGGTTTGGGTGATATGTACTTGGAATTTTTCTAATAGGCCCCTCTATTTTGTTGAAATTACAAGGGATGGCTATTTTGCACATGAAACCTCTTATTAAATTTTTAATACATCTCAATCCTTTCTAAAATTAATTCTAATATATATATATACCATTTTAATTATATATATAAAATTTTTAGTAATATATATATATTTATGTTTTATTACATAAATTCCTTTATATCCATTTTAATGCATATTAGCTTCTAAATATAATTTGTATTATATAACTAAATAATCAAACAATATAGTATATATATTTATTTTTATAAGAAATTTAGGAGAATGTTACAACAGCTGCCCTCCCTGGTGTACTGTAGATCTGTCCCTACTTGTGACCATTTCATTTCAACATGAAACTGTGATTTAGAAAGTACAAAATGTTTGCTATATTAATGTACTTTCTAGATAATATTATTAACTTAGGTCATGCCCATGGCTAATCATGAAAATGATATTCTCAACTTAGGCCCATAAACAAGAATTAATTTTCAAAAACAAGACCAGGCCCAATTTGATGTTGTGGTTACTAAGAAAACATAGGAAAAGAAAATTATAAAGTGAAAGAAAAGGAAAAAAGAAGAAGAAAAGAGATAGGAAAATTAAGTTGAAATTTGTGTGTATACAAAACATGTCTATTGAATAATTTCATAATTAAATAAATTGAAATAATACTTAAAAAAGTTGTTGCACACAAAATCTATGAACTTTTCTAGTACAAATCACTATTGGACTCCATATAATTAATAAAGTGTGAGTACACAACCATTTGTTTATTATTTGTCATGCATTTCTAATGAGATACGTCAAAGCATAATTATTAATATTTTTGCATCATTGTTTCTCTTTTTTCTCATGTTATTTTTAAAGCACAAATCTACTCCTAATTTTTGAGTCCTAATTAAGAGTTTCACTTAATAAATAAAAAGTAAGATTTTAAATAGCAAAAAAATAAAAAAATAAAATTCAGTTTAGTGGGTTTTGAAACTTTTAATAATAAGTTATTGGAGAGAATCAAATATCTAATTAGAAAATTATTACTATTTACTTAATAATTTTCTTTTAAATATAATTACCGTGATATTATTATTTAACTTTATCAACTTTATCTAATTGAACACTTATATTATTCCAATAATTATATATTCTAACAAGAAAATAATAGTTAGTGTAGTCATAGATAGTAAAGTTGATAATCAAGTATTGCCGGCTTCAAGTCTCGCTTCTAGGAGAAATTTTGAGTATTGGCGTTGGAATCTCATTTTAAAAAAAAAAAATTGTCTTAATTCGGAGTCACTAAATTACCCAAAATTAGTTGTTTATTTCGCAGGTTTATAGAATAATAAAATATTTTAAATTATCCAGACCGACATAAATTTTTCTAGTCTGGACATTTTAAAAAATATTCAAAAATTATAAACAATTTTGTATTTTATTATATTTTTTTAGAAATATTACAAAAACAAAATTCCGAGAAATATGTCCTTGTTCACATTAAACTTATATTATAACATTTATAATCTTGGGTCGTGCATAATCTTTTTTTTTTTATTTGGGTTACTTATATTAGTATCCAAAAGAATTGTAATCTTAGATTAAAAAATAAAAGAAAGGGGATCCCTCAACAACATTTCATGTAAAATATTCCAGACGATTTTCTATAATCTTAATTATTAAAATAGTTAATATCATATATGTTATTTAATTCTCTTTTTATATAATTTTGAAGGATGAGAAAAGTTTTTTCTTATAATATTATCAGTGTAATTTTTTGTGATAAGCGGCCTAATTATTTGGCAAAAAAAAAAAAAATTCGGGTCCTTCTATTTGAAAGCAAATATCCTTTCCGGTATGTGTTAGGTGAAACCCACTACATTATGACTTCAGATTAATTTGAAAAACCGATATATATTCAGAATAACACAGGGCTAATATTATTTGTGCTTTGAGATTCGTGCAAACTTAAAATAACAGTCTGTATCCACTAATCGTAAAGGATTCCTTTTTACGGTACCAGGAACTATTTGGTACCTCCGCAATGCTCTGTACCTCTGCAATGACAACAAAGAAAGAACACACAAGAATTCCAACGGATGCCTGATCGTATTCGTTCAATTGGCATCAAGATTCAAAAAACAATCTCTCCTTCTTATTAAGGAGCTTAATGTCTAGATCCTGCAAGGGTCCTGATTTACTGTTTTTTTTTTTCGGAATGATGCTCAGCCGTTGAATTTTCAGATCGCACATAGATGAATTTTTCAAATTATGAGCTTCAACACTTAAGTATGCACTGGTCGCGCCGCATATGATTCCAGTGCCCGTAGACCGTGCGCCGCACCCGTGGAATGTGCCTCTGAACCACGCACGGCACCTGCGGACCGAGCTTGTGCATTGCGCACCCTTTTTCTTTTTCTTTTTCTGCTGAAGGCAGAATTCGAACCCAGTTGGGTTTTGTTGGTGCCAAAATTCTTATCATTACATTAGAGTTCACATGTGTTATCTTGTAGATAAATATAGTATTTAACTATTTTTCTCTACAAATTTAATTTAAATTATGTATCCTCCTTATTAAGAAGCTTAATGATTTTTACTACATAATTTGCTCCCGTTGCTGTGTATGGGCATGATTACTAGTTTAAAATAATGCATCTGCACATATCTTAAAGCAAAATTTGAGTTACTTTGGAGTCTCGACGAAACAAAAACAAGATCTCCAAAAGTAAATCAAATTTTAAGCTTAGATCTGGACTGTCCGATCAGTACAAGCACGAATATTAAAGATATCTGACGGTACTTCAGGCTTAAATGCATAACTAATTAAGATCAATACAAGTTGTGTCCGATAATCGAGTGTTACGAGTATGACTAGGTTTTATATATTCATTTATACACTCTTGATTACTTATTTTTAGTTATTGTTGGTTAATTTGTCTATAAAGAATAATAAAATTGGTATTTATATCACTTTTTTTGCTCAAACAAATTTTAAGTACAAGGTGCATGCAGTACTTGACTGCTACAGTGCACCTAATTGTCAAAGAGAAATCGCACAAGAACAAGCTGTAGAGAGCGCAATGCGGTACCTCAATCACCTGGCCTACTGTTCTTTAATCAATCTGATTTCCCTTATATATGTTTATATAATAAGCTTAGAACCTTTCAATGGCGTCTATTAATTGTGCATATAAAATTATTACTTATTAGTTACCTTTAGACTAAAGGTAACTAATAAGTAATAATTTTATATGCACAATTAATAGACCCCATTGAAAGGCTTTAGTCCCTGTTATTTAAAGAATATATATTAGACATGTTTTTTATGGGATTCACTTCTGGACAATTTTTTATTTATGGAAATTATTATTAAATAATAGGGAGAAACATAAAGGGTAGCTGAAATTATTACTTTTTGGAGAATCTCAACCATTCAAATACATTCCGCACGAATCTCAAAGCTCAAATAATACTGACCTCCCGCGCTATCCCGAATAGGCACCGGACACGTCGGTCAAGCAAAATATGAGATATCTCAGGGGATACACACTCAAAGCTTTTCTAACAACATAATTGAGTTCCTGTTACAAACCAGATTGTATGTGGCCAAATCATTGTGAAGTTGTTGCCATAAAAAAAAAAAAATGGCTCTAAAGTTTGAATCCGAAACATTTTTTCTCATTCATCTATGGCATCGAAAATCCCAACTATTTTTTTTATTTTCCTATATTGTTTAATAATATTTTCTCTAAATAAAAAATTCTTTCGCTTCTGGCTCATTTTGCAATGTGTTATTTGGTTGCTCGTTGATAAGTTGTTAAGAGCAATCTTGAAATTTTGTGTATCAAGTAATTTCTCTTTAAGGTGTTACAAAATTATAAGCATAAAAACAATATAGTTGATAAAGATATTTTAACACAGTTGGATCTTGAATTGTAAACAAAATTTATTTTAATATTTTCCTTTTTTTACTATTTTTTTTAATTGTAAGCATAAAAATATACAGTTGGTCAAAATATTAATTTTATTAAACTCTAACTTAGATGATATTAATAAATATTAATATATTACATTATTTAATCTGAGAAATTTACATTAAATTGTTAAATGATGAAATCAAAATGAATCCACAAAATCTACTTCATTTGTTGTAAAAAGAAAAAAATCTTATTCTTTTTTTTCTATTTTGAATTATTGTATTGATTATAACCTCGAAATTTCTTTGTTATGATATTTTAATTTTGTATAATAATTTTTTTGGATTAATTTCATGTACTTAAGTAAAAATTAATATATAATTTTTTCATTAGCCAAAATTTGAGAACTTTACAATATGCTATTTTGATAATTCATGAAATACATGTATGATTCAATATAATGAATTTGGTTTATTTATTTTTGTTTGTGGCACTAGACCAATTCATGAAATTAATGTATGATTTAATTTCATTATTTTTGTTTAGATTTGGAAATTTTATGAAACTTGAATTGTGAGAGCTTTTATTAAGTAATTTACAAGTTTATATATTTTAACATTTATATGGAATTTGTGCTAAATAAGAGTCATAAATAAGATAAAATTTGTTTGTTACTCCATTATATCTTATGAGTAGGTATTTGGTTTTCTTCAATAACTTAGTTTGAAAATTTTAAAAATCCATAAAATTAATGTTAATATTTTTTATATTTAGAATATTCATTTTTATTTAACAAGTGAAGTTCTTAATTAGGATTTAGGACTAAAAAATTTGATCAAGTACAATTGTGCTTTTAAACAACATAAAAAAAATTCAGAGAAACCATGATGCATATATATAATGATAGTTACGCATGCAATTTGACCTATATCATTAAAAATGCATGCCTAATAACAGATGGTTGTATATAGTCACACTTTATCTATTATATTGGATCCAAACTAATGAGTTGTACCAGAAAAGTTCATAATTTTTTCATGCAACAACTTTTTTAAGTATTAATTATGTTCAAAGTATTATATATGAAAACTATTCCTTTTTATCAAAAGACCAGGCAGAGGCTGTCAGGTGTTGCCATATTTTATGTTTAGATGTGCTTGAATTAGTAAAAAAATAGATTATTCTTTGTTTGTCTTTTGTGAATTGACATTCTATTTTACTATCTTAAATTTAAATTACTAACTCAAATCTTCATTCAAACACATAAATAAATGTTGCCTTAATTTCTTGGCGCTTTCACATTTTATTAAATCGTATTGATAAACTAAGAAGATTTCTTGTTCTTTTATTTCGTTTTCTTTCTCTTTGTATTTATTTTTTAGAATGAAGTATAATTTTTTTAATTATTTTTTAAACTAATAGCATGTTTTTATAAATAAAAAAATTATACTATAAGAAGATAGTTTTGATTTTTTTTTTTTTTTTTTAACTGCAAGCGGCAAGATTATCTTTTTACCATAGTTGACTCAGCTTCTGCTGTCAAATAGTCATACATATATGGGTACCAATAAAATAGCAAATAAATACTAGTTTGTAAATTCATAACAAATTATATGTGATATGTTTACGCTGACACAACATTTCATATTGACTTGCATTTAAAATTTGCATGTGATATGACTTGTCATAACATTGACATATATACATTAATTGGTGGCATTATATTTGACAAGCTGCATTCATTAGTTTATTCATTAGTTTATGATCCCTGACACTCCTGCCAAATAAAGTTAATGTTAATTTTTTCTGCAAAAGATATTTCTAATTCTAGTTATTTTAATTTTTCAAAATTTTGATAGTGTAAAAGTAACCGAAAGAAGTTAAAGAGTTAGACTGATTCATTAAGAAAAAAAATAATCTCTCAATAACACTTCCATGCAAGAAGTTAATTTATAGATGATTTTTTCTAATCTAACTGTTTATTCATAATTAACTTATCGATCAAAATTTTGTTCTAATTGTCAAAATCTGAACAGGTAGTCGGTTAGATTTGACATGAATTGTTGAATTTGAAATGAATTGAAAATGACTTTCTGAAGCTTATATTTAATTAGACGAACCCTCAAATTAATTGGGAGATGGTTAAATTTTGTATCCTAGTAAATTAAAAGAAAATAAAATTTTGAAGAAATATATAGAGAGATTCTCTTCCTTCACCCTGCAAATCGATGCTCGTTCTTAAATTTTCGAAGTTTCATGGGCCACGCCAACAATTTGGGCCTGGCCTTATTTTGGAAATTAAAATCAATTCCGGTTCAAGGGCCTAAGTTCATTATATAATTTTCATGAATTGGTTTCATGATTAACCATGAGATCCCTATCCATAAAGATTAGAAGTGCACATGGGTAGTTGAAAAAAATGTTGGTTTGTAATTACTCATTTGGTAGTCACTATTTTGTTTCTCAAAATAAAAATAAAAATAAGATTAGAATAGAAAGGAGATTACTTTAAATCCAAACCAATACATAATGTTTGAGGTGTATTCTTGTTAACAAAATGAAATAATAAAGGGAAAATTGGTTATTTGCCACTCCAAAACTTTTAAATTTGAAAAATGTCATCCCGAAATTTGAAATTGTAATAATGCCACTCTAAACTTCGTTAATTTTTAATTTTGCCACTCCAAATAATTAATGACTACGATACCCTCCCTTCTTCGATCTCTTCTTCTTCTTCTTCTTCTCTTGTCCCCTCTTCTTCTTTATATTCTCCTCCCATAACCACGGTCATGTCAAAAATGGAAAAAAAAAATCTCAAATTATAAAGCCGAATCATTACTCTAATAGCGACAAATTAAAACTTTGCATTCCAGTAAGTAATATTTGACTAGCCTAGCTAATTATTCGAATACACAATTTTTCCATCCTAAAAAGGATCCTTTTCCATTGTTAACACATTTTTGAAAATAGAGTTCACCCATAGACAGACTTTACAATTGCGGGTGCAGTATGAAAAGGTTACAAACATGAAACCAATCTTATGTCGTCTTCAATGGGACGCATGACACATCATACCAGATTGCACATTAAATTTTGGTGCAGAATATTGTTTCCTTTCATAGAGTAAGAATCATACTCAACCATGACAAAGAAGACAGTGCTCTAAAATTATTCAAAAAAACAGATGAAAACAGTACATGATTCGGCTTTATAATTTGAGAGCTTTTTCTCATTTTTGACATGGCCATGGTTATGGGAGGAAAATATAAAGAAGAACATGAGGCATGAGAAGAAGAAGAGGAGAAGAAGGGAGAGTATTTTAGTTATTAATTATTTAGAGTGGCAAAATTAAAAATTAATGAAGTTTAGAGTGACATTATTACAATTTCAAATTTCAGGATGACATTTTTCAAATTTGAAAGTTTTCAAGTGGCAAATAACCAATTTTCCCAATAATAAAAGGTTGTATTACACAATTATTTTTTATAAATTACCAACTGCAAATTATTAATATAACATAAACAATACATTTTTTCTTTATCTTTCACTGCTTCATATTTAATCGATGAGCATATTTATATATTCATAATTTTGCTGAGCAAAAACCACATTCCTTCTAACTATTTTTTGAAATCTGCAATTAACCATGGAATTAATTCAAACTAATAAATTTTCTTGTAAGAATGTTATAATCTAATTATATATAATTTTTGAAAAGTTGTGAAATGGAAACTTAAAACACTAAAAATGCACTTCTTAAATTTTAACATAGATTTAACTGAATTTTCAAAATTTTATATCTTGAAATATTTGAAAATTTCATTTTTCAAATATGATAATAATATTGATAATGTTATTACTTTGTGATAAGATTGGATAATGAGACTTGATTTGGTCTCAAAAACACTTGAAACATTTTCATATATCAATATTTTATAATTGATATAACTAAACATTTTCTATCGAATGATGCGCTAACTAAAGTTTATTTTACATATTTCTGTAAAAAAAAAATGAATTGTCAAAATTTAAAATAATATATACAAAACATGTTTATAAAAACAATATATATAAAGCATGTACCTTAAGATCAATCATGCATTTAAGATAAAAATTATTCAGCTTGATAGCGTTAAATTTATAAATAGGTATTTGATTTTCTCTAATAACTTAGCATCAAAACATTAAAATCCACTAAAATGGATGGTAATAGTTTTATTTATTTAGAAATTTTTTTTATTTAACAACCGAAGCTCTTAATCAGGACTCAAGAACTTGATGGAATGGATTTCATCTGTGCTTTTAAAACAACATGAAAAAAATAAACAATGATGCATAACTATTAATAGTTAGGCATTTGACATATATCATTAGAAATGCATGCCACATAGAGAAATGGCTGTGTACTCACACTTTATCAATTATACCGGGTCCAATAGTGATGAGTATACCAGAAAAGTCCATAAATTAATTTTATCTGGGACAACTTTTTAAGTATTAGACATATTTTGCATACACATAAATTTTGACTTAATTTCCCGGGCCTACACATTTATTCAATAGCGATGAGCAACTAATTAAGCAGTTTATTGCTTCTACCTATCTCTTTTTTTTCCCTTTTCATTCTCTTTATAAATTTTATTTTTCCATGTTTTCTTGGTAATCACAGTTGGAACTTGGGCCTCGCTTTATTTTGGAAAATTAATTTTAGTGCATAACCCAAGGTGAGAACATGATCCATACAGATTTGAATAGAAAGCAGAGTTAATTTAAATATCCAAATCCAAGCTATGCAATTTGGCATGTTGATGTCGCTTGTTAATAAAATGGAATGCCTAATATGGTAATTAACAGGTAAAATTGGTAATGAAACGTATGTAGCTAGAGCAGATAATACTATTAATCATGTCTATGTTCACATCGTGTTGAATGAATGCTGATATAAATTCAAATTAAAGTGAAAACTCAATATTTTCAATATTAAGGCTTGAAAGAATCATTTTTTATCTATTAATAAATAGTAATATTCTCAGTATCAGAGGTTGTATGTTTAAAAACGAATAGATATTCATTATGAATATTGAAATTTGAAAGGCTAGACATTGACACTGCACTCTCTCTCTCTCTAGTCTCTATTAAGACACATTTTATTATAGTGATAACATTTAAAGGTTTGGATCGACTTTTTAGACTTTGAAAATTGAAAAACGAGTTAGTTGCATGGGACTTCATAAACAATCGATTTGATATTAGCCAACCACTCACTCTCTCTCTCTCTCTATATATATATATAAGATGGGCTACGGTGAGTTGTGAAGTAAAGCGACTATTTTACTTTACGCTCATATTTTGTGATTTTTAAGTTCAAAACGTCGATCCGAACCGTTCATCTTGTTCTCCATATTGAAATGTGCTTGGAGACCACATTTTACATTTTTTGGAATTTTTTAACTATTTATTAAGCAATTTTGAAAGTCGCTGATCTGATGGTCCAGAAAATTTTACTGTTTTTTACTGTTCACAGCAAAACAGCAATTTTAAAAAATGCTTAATAAATAGTAAAAAAATTTCAAAAAATATAAAATTTGGTCTCCAAGCACATTTAAATATGGATTAAACATGTAACGGTTCGGATCGGTCATTTGGACTTTCAAAATAAAAATACGGCGTGAAGTAGAAACGCGTTTTACTTCGCAACTCACCGTAGCCCACCTCTCTCTCTCTCTCTCTCTCTCTATATATATATATATATCTCCATTATTATATTAAGCACATACATGTCCTGATCTGTTAACGGCTACGATTGAAGTTAGTTAAAAACATACTCTCCACACATAGTGTCACACGATACATTATAATTAAATTTGAGAAGACTCGGCAGCCATATATTTCTCTCCATCCGTCAAATATGTTTCCTTATTTTTCCTACTCGGCAACATTATATTTCTCCACGAAATATGTTTTCTTATTTCTTCTTTTAGCAATACAAAAACACCTCAGGTATACCATAGATTAATTGTTATCGAAATCAGAGATATTGAAAGCATTTGAAACAACACAAGTAGCTCAAATCATAAATCCAAACATAGTCCAGAAACAAAAGCAAATAGAAACAAAGATATAAATGTTGATGAGAAAAACATTAGACAAATGGCTAATATCCAGCGCTCTAATAGTCTATTCATTCAAAAGAAACAAATAATTATCCTGAGATTTCTACTTGTAAACACAATGAAACCATTGCCCTCAAATTCCAAAGATGATGAAGATAACCCATTTTTTCCTACAAAAACATTTAATTAAAAGCTAATATTAGCAGAATCAGCAAATGTACGCGTTGTCAATGTCCAAACATTTTGAGTTTCCCAAGCGCAAATTACCAATCTATTTCAAACTAAACTCCCTAAGATGTGATAGGATGAATGAACAATGATACAGATTCTATATAAATACATATGCATACCAAGGCAGTTAACAAAGAGGAGAAACAAGCGATATATAACCAATCAAAAATAATATACATTGATGTTAGACCTATCTGGCTGGGGCAATGAGACTTAAGAAAATAAAAAAAAATACCTTCACAAGGATTGATGAAGCGACTGGCTAGCATAGACTGGGAAGAAACCATGTGCACTTTTCGAAAGGGCAAGGTACCCTTTCAACTGTACCAGCCAAAATATCATGTACATAAGGTTTATCTTCATAGGAATTGATGAAATAAATACAACCTTCTCTGAATCCAATAGAAGGTCTAGCAGTCATGGAGAAACCAGTCATCTCCTCTAAAAACAGAACTTGGTTCCCTATGTTATCGATTCTGACCCAGCATGCTTGCCCATCTAATCCATCAAATTGAAGCTTGTAAATGTGAAAGATCGAATTCTCCACAATGTTATTGTCCCAGTTCTAAAACCAAGACACTCTCAGAATTATTCCTAACGACTCGACAAGGTAAGATTCTCTAATTTGTAGACAAGCGAGGTTGCCCTTGTCAAACAAATTATATTTCCCCACCTCATTCTCAGGTGGCGGTATCTTGTGCAACAACTCTTTCGAGCAAGCATTAAAAACATCTGTTGTCCTTGCCGCACCTGTAAAAAATAACATACCTTGCCAATAACAAATGTTGTAGAAGTATCCTTGGTGTTGTTGTTGTTGTTCAACCCACTTATTGTTCTGTTGATCATAGCAGGCCCATCGTAATATGTTATCCCAAAACGGCGAATAGTTCCGATTAACGACGACAATGCTCCGATTATGAATGGGATCTGTGCCTGTCCAGACCATCCTAGGGGAATAAAGACCTATACGAGGCCAAGGAAACAAAAATTGATCTCGTGTGAGGGGATTGAAAAAAGAAATGGTATCTTCCTTGAAGTTGTTGATGACAAGGTAATGGCTGAAAACTCCCCCGTTGATCCATATCCTGTTTGTCTTGGATTGATTTAAACGGATCGTAAGGGTTTGACGGGAGGAAACAGTGTAAAATTGCAGTCTTACACTTAGAGTACCATCAGTGTGGTCATCTTTTATCTCCGATAACTCGAGTAACCAAGGGAGTTGTGATGGAGGGTCAGAGAGAGGGGTTGAGGACCGCCAGGTCTTGCATGCGGCACGGAATCGGATGAAATCAAGGATGTCAGAAAGGTTTTTGGCAATGATTTGGATGAGCTCCGGTGGGAGCACCATCCAATCCTTTTCTTGTTCCAACATTGAGCGTGAGAGAGAAGGGACTCTCCACAGCTGCGAGAAGGCACCAAGGTTTTGGTTTAGATTTATTTTGAAAACACAACATTCATACATTTTTTTTTTTTTTGAACAAGCTTTAGTAAAGAGAGCAGCTATAAATTTCTTTCTAAAAATGTTATTGTGGAAATATATTTTTTTCAATAGCTTTGCCGTTTTGCCTTGCCAAAAGATCTATGTTACCGCTTAATCCTCTGCTGCTAAATATAAATAATCATTAAATATCTTTCCTTTTTTTATTTTTATTTTTTTCAATATCTACAGAACCTAAACCCTAAATAAATCTTGTCAAACCGACACCCTCCTCGCTACTATAATTATAAATCCAGTTGTGCTTTTGCTTTTGGTGCATTATTATATTCCATGCAATTTAACCGTTTTGTCTAGGACTTGAATTTCAATTTTTTTAAGGTGAATTTTACATTGAAAAAAAAATCGTGCTTTTTTATTTTTATTTTAAAGTGAGGTATACATGATGACACGCACAAATAGAGAAATAGTTGAAATTTTTTTAGCCTTGAAAAATATAAAACAAAATTAAAAAATATATATTTTTCTCAATCACACTCAATTTTAAATTTTAAGAAAATTCCTATAGAAGGACTTAGTTTGTACTAATTCAACCATGCTGTAAATCTAAACAATTTGTACAAATTTTGTCCAACATGACTTAGGACCGTTCTCTGTTTTTTTTTTTTTTCTTCTTATCAAAACTATGTAGTCATGTAGACATGTACTCTGTTCACATTCTTGTTTAATTAGTTTAATTTACTTTTTAGATCGGAGTGCAGTAGATCCTGTGTGAACGAAGGTGGTAATATTGTGATCAACTTTGGTTGCAGTTTTTTCAATTCCTTCTCCAACTTACAAGTTTCCTTTTTTTTTTAGTCCAAAAGGCATCCAAGAAAAATTTGAAAAATAAAAAATTTAATTTGTAGTTTTTTTTCGGGCCACTACGTATGATATATTAAGTTCTATGTTTTGATAACGCTATTATTCATCCTGTCCTAATTTTTATTGTCAATATTACTATACATCCCGTCCAATTTTGTTTACTGTAAACATATATTATTATTTTTTTGTTTTTGAGAAACTTAGTAGGCAACAAGTCAGTGAATAAGCATGGACTATTGTGCTCATATGATTCATATCCTCACCAGCTGAGCTTTAACGACAAAAGCATAAACTGAAAGACACTCTAGGCGATAGGTCAAAACAGGAACGGACGAGGAGGTAGCTTCACAACAGATGTGCAGAGCTGAGGAGATGCAATTGGAAGTTGAACATATCAATTTTTTATTTTTTTTTTAAAAAGGTATTCAAAAAAGTTTTGCATAGTTATGATGGTTAAGGCTAAATGCTGAGTGAGTTTATGTAGTTATGTCTATTAGCAAAATTGAGGGTAAAGTTATGCAAAGTTTAGTTAATCAAATGATATATGCAGAGTTGAGGTTGGTTTGGTATAGTGTATGGTATAATAATGATACCACTTGTACCAGTATGTAAATAAGTGCATGACCTGAATTTTCAAATTACTAATATCGGGTTGGTACCAGGTTAGTGATATAGTGATATCTTGTGTTTCGAGTGCACGCTATTTTCCTATTGTATATTGTTGTTTGATTTCAGTCCTTTTTCTTTTATTTGACCCAAGCTGGCTAAACTTTCTAGATAGCAAAACAATGTCATAATTTCATAAATAATGAATACAGATTGTATCAATGGTTTGTCCTCTCTTGGCCTTACCAATTTTATTTTTCTTTCGGTGCTGAGGAGCTCTGTCTCTAATGGAACCATCACGTTTGAAGGTACCTTCATTCTCTCTCTTCAATGGAATGCATGACAGGCTTAGCTACTGAGTACTTTAGCAGATAAACGTGCCATTGGTAGAAACATCTTTCAAGCTTGTGATTGTTTCGGTTTCAAGTGATATTGAATGGAAATGCAAAAACTAAGAAGTGGAAGATTGCACGCAGGGTGCTCGATCAAATGCCTCAGTGACCATTAATATTTCCAACACATCCTTTCATTATTGAGTTTATTCATAATTTATGAACTACTACCAACAACTATTTTACTCTCTAGAAACTTTTCTACCTACTATACATGTGTTTCTATAGAATTTAATTATGTGATAAGAAGGATTCGTCCTTGCAAAGCAATATATTGATGTCTCTTTTGAGAAGTTTCTTGTAAGATACAAAATCACAGTTAAATGAGAAGAAAGAAAACATGGGAGTCAATAAGACATCATTATACTATGTTAGAGGACCATCTAACAAATTCAATATTCATGCTGATCAAGTTCGCACGAATCTCGATGCATATCGGATCACATTAATGAACTGAAACTAGGGAATCTTTGCCTTTTTGAACTAAGGAAGCAATACAAACGAGAAATAGTGACCATGATAGTTAATGTCAATCATTAATAGGTACGATATATATAGCACTTACAGTTTGTTTGAAAAGTAAAACATGGCTTGTTGATTACTTCCGAAAATAGCAAATTGGATGTAATTTGCAATGCTAACTCATATGCCATATGCATCTGCAATGCTAGCTATCTGTAATATAAATGTTATGGTAATACATATGCTTTTGTACTTATGGCTGCGAACTAATTAGTTGTAATTGTCACACAAACTAGATATAGTGATGAACGGTGTTCATTGCATGGTTGACATGCCTTAATTATTATGTTAAATCCAATTGGCTTTATTTAATTAAATTGATTTTTTTGGGAGGTAGGGAGAGAAAAGTGTCTTTGGAGTAGTCTTTCACTACTCTATCAATATCTTCATTTGCAAAGACCAAACAGTTGAGGTGAATCTTTTAACATGATCTCCTTATAAAAAGTATTTATAGAGTTGTAGATCAAAAATTATATATATTTTTTAGATTATTTTACTTTTTTTTAGATAAATAGAAAATTACTTGATCTAAATATTCTAAAAAATGAAAAATTTAGTTTACAAGTACATTTTCATACCGAGATAATATTGAACTATTAGGGTTCAATATTTGAACCTTGAAAAGAAAGATACTGATTCATACTATAAATCTATCTGTGCTATTCATAGTACCATAGCGTCACTCTTGGTAATCAATAATTTTATGTTTCTCAACAACGTACCATTCATAGTACCATAACTTAGTACCATAACTTTTGCCATGTTGATATATATGTTAAAAAACCAAAATTTATTTTATTTGAAAACAAATCAAACGATCTTATGCTGACTGATTTAAACGAAATCAAAAACAAAAATCAAAATCAAAACCACAAACTATTATGCTCTCATCATCTGAAAAAAAAAGAATAATATGGATATATCCTAAATAGCCTTCCTTTCTCCAATCTTATCTGTCATTGATTTAGTTCTTTTTCTTGATGTATAACCACATACGAATCCAGAAATTAATGTGAAACAAGCCAGGTATAGTCCTAAATAGATAACAAAAATAAATGAAATTCTTAAAATAGAAGATCACATAATCCATAGTTTTACATCAAATATAGAATACTACAAACATATTAGTTGCGTACCTAGGGTTGCCTTAGCAGAAATGCCAAAATTTATTTTCGGGAAGTTGACATTCAGAGTTAAGTTTGAGATTTTCATTTTATCGATATGTTGGGTGATATTGGGTTTTTCTGCTCTACGAGTATCGACCTTGGGACAATCTCACTCAGTTATGAAATCTTGCTTTTCTATGAATTGTAATATGCAGTGCTGGAGGAGCCAAAATGACATAAATTATTTTCAAAACAACTGCTATCACTAGATTTCTATTTTTGTGAATGTGTTTTTCAAAAACTTAATTAATATTGAATTTTTGGGTTGTGATAGTGACACATCAAAATATAACTGAATTATCAAAAATTTTAAATAATATTAAAAAATATAAATGATTGATAATTTTCTTATTTAAATTTCATGTTTATAAAACAATTTATATAATACTAGTTTTTTAATTTTCTCCAATGACTTAGCATCAAAACTTAAAAAACCACTAAAATGGTTGGTAATTCTTTTTTATTTTGCTTTTCCTTTTTATTTAAATTCAAATGAAACTTTTAATTAAAATTCATGAACTTGATGAAGTACATTTGTGCTTATAAAACAACATGAGAAACAATGATGATCATATATATATATCATGATAAATATTGATAGTTAGGCATTTGACATATATCATTAGAAATGCATGCCACATATTGATAGTTAGACATTTGACATATATCATTAGATATGCATGCCACATAAACAAATCGTTGTGTATTCACACCTAATCAATTATATGGGGTTCAATAGTGATGACTTGTACAAGAAAAGTTTATCATTTTCCTATGCGGCAAATTTTTTTTTCTAAGTTCATCGAATTATGAAAATTATTCTATGGGCATGTTTCACATACACAAATTTTGACTTAATTTTTTGGCCCTATATAATTCATTCAATGGCCTTGCACACCTCTTTTATTATTTTTCTTTTCTCTCTCTTTATGTTTCTTCATTTCTTTTTTGTTACTTCTTTTAATATGTTTTCTAAACAACTGTGGCAGCAACTTGGACCTGGCCTTGTTTTGGAAAATTATTTTTGCTGCATACACGGGCCTATGTTCAGTAGTAATTAAATTGGTTTTCATATGCATGCATTCATTTTCAAGCATGACCTAGTATATATCATTTTCATGAATTGGTTTTCATGATTAGCCATGGGTACATGACCCAAGGTCAGAACCTTTTCCATAAAGCTTTTGATCTGGTACATATTTCTATTAATAAACACTGCTTCCAAACCTACTCTTACATTTTGTTCGAAATATAACTAGTCTTGTAACGCCCAATTAAACATGGTAGTTTCTTTTATTAACTTGCCGCTGTTTGTCACAGTTCCATAACAACTTTAAAAGAAAATCTCGCGAAGAGATGGAAGATATCTCTGTAATGTCAAAGGATAGTTCTGAGCATAATAGGAATTATCGGTATTGGGATCGGGATCGATTCCGGCCGATACCGATACGGGATCGGAGTATCGGCTCAGGATCGGGATTTTTTTTTTCTTTATGATTTGTTACGTGAAAATCGGCTCAGGATCGGATCGGACTCGGCCGATACCAATACGTATATCGGCCGATTCGTATCGGTATCGGCCGATATTTCCTACTATGGTTCTGAGTTGCATATTCAGAAGGTCTGCAAGGCGGGCCCCACAGTCGATGAATGCATGCCAGTATCCGCATTCCAATATCTGCAAAATGTCTGCATTATAACTATCTGGAGGGCCAGAAAAACTCAGCACTGAATTTTTTTTTTTAAAGTATTAATATCTATGTATAAAAATATTTATATCTATTTATGAAAGTATTTAAACCAATGAGGTAAACAATTTATACGTAAATAATTGTCTTTCCAACGAAATCTCTCAAACATATCCGCACCATATATACCTATAGAAACCGCTCAAACTACATGAAGGAACCATACACATTTTTAGAGATGTTTTTTTTTTTTCTTTGATCAATCTCGTTCATATTTTTGATGCATGCCAAATTAATTTATTTTGAGTTACTGTTGGTTTGGTTATAAAAAAAACATAAATTGATATTAATCACTTTCTTGCTCAAACAGGTTCTATGTACAAGGTGACAATATTAATTGATATTAATCACTTTCTTACAGTACTTGATTTATTAAATTAATCTTATTTTCAAAAACTATTGATGATGTTGTTGCTATATATGCTATAAAAGTTTTTGTAAGACTGTTAAGTTTCATGGTCTAATGAAACGGGTTCCTTTGCCCTTTTAAAAATATATATATATGCGATAAAATTTGATAATTCTTAATTTGATGTCAAAAGCATTTGATGCATTTTTAAGCATCATTTTCTTGCAATTGTGTATAGCTAGACATTTTCACTTAGACTCTATAATAACTAAAATTTTCTATCATACTATATATTCATTATTGAGTTATATTAAAAATATATAACCTTCCGCATTTTATTAATTTGGGTTTCTTAGATTGAGACGGGCCTTGATATTATGTTTTTTTTTTTATATTATTTGAGTTTTTACTGTTTCTAATTAGCTCTAGTTAAATTATAGTAGTCTTATTTTTTGTGTTTACGTGAAGAGATACATGCATCATTTATGCACAAACATATCAATATATAATGCAGTGCAATTATTGTGTATTTTTGCCGATTGATTGTCAAATCCGTGTTAGCCAATGTAGTTTAAACTTGTCAACACAATGGATTATTTGAAAATTTAAATTCAAATTTTACCTCTAAAAAGAATAAAGATAATTGATATTCACAGACATACTATTTTGTACTAACAATATTAAATTCTTACAAGATATCGTATCTCTAAAATTTAAATTCAAAATATACCTTTAAAACGAAATAATATTTACAAGAGACTATTTTGTGTTAATAATTTTCAAAAATAAAATTTTTATTTCTTACAACATAAATAAAACATTTATATCTACAAAATAGGAACATAACTGTCACACCCCGGAACAGGGGGTCGCGCAGTTTTGTTTTCGCCAGTGTTTTAAAATGCGGTTTCGTTCATGCAGATCTATATATATATATCGTTATATTTTTATGTGGGTGGGCCTGATTCTATTAGTATGCGGGGGGTGGCAGGGGGGCGGCAGCCCCCTGCGAGCGTTGTCTGAGGTTACGAAGCACCGCTCATTAGAGCCCGGAAAATTTTATTTTGGAGAAGTCAAATGGTATGAAAATCCTTTAACCGACGGCCCAGATTAGTCAAATTATCTTATGATTTGATTTAAAACAAGTTTGGTTCAAAACCGAATTAATTTGACTAAGTTATACCCAAAACAGCTTTTTTTTTTTCAGAACCCATTGCGGCCCGCAATAGGACTGTTGCGGCCCGCAACAACTTCCAAATTTCCAGCCTCTGCAAATCGCCTCTGCCTCAATTCATTGCGGCCTGCAATGAATTTATTGCGGCCCGCAACAAATTCCAAAATTCCCAGCCTCTGCAAAGCGCTTCTGCCTCCATTCATTGCGGCCCGCAATGACCTGGTTGGCTTTTTAAGCTGCGAATTTTTCTCTGTCTACTCTCATTGCGGCCCGCAATAGGGTTATTGCGGCCCGCAATAAGGGTACTGTTTTTCATTCCTTTGCCCATTTTCGTGAAATTTCACCCCGTTTTCAAACCCGATCAAATCCCCGTATAACTAAACAATTATTCCCCATTCACTAGAAATTTTAATGACGTTTAACATGCAATTTCAACATTTAAATCATAACAACCATTTAAAACATACCGTTAGGGTTTTATAACATAATACGGTTCGATAATAACCTATACATCAAAATAACCGACTACGGGTTCAACTACACATTCAAAATGGCATAAAAAGGGTTTGGCATAACCTATTAGCTCGGCCTAAACTCACACGTCGAGCCCGAGTCCCACTTCACTCGCGTTTACCTGCACATTTCAATTCAAAGGGAAAAATTCCCCGAGGGGAGGGGGTGAGAAAACCTGTCATCCGTTTTCTCAGTGCGGAATTTAAAAGGGCTACTGGATTTGTGAGAAATCCATCACCAGAACTAAATACACTAGCAATAGAGCATCTATTTATTTATTCACCAATAATAATAAATGCACATGTACCGGGAATAGATTCAAACGGATTTCAATTCACATCTCATCAATATCAATCAACGAATTTCTAGAAAGATTTGGTTTCACAGATATAATATATATACGTCTGGTTATGAGGTACAGATATCAACTATCGATCACCTCCGGCTTAACAGTTCTAATTTCTGGTTTCAAGTCATACAATTTCATCAATTCATCACTTAAAATATACACGGGCATATTCCGCGAATATGCAACAGGATATCAATTTTCTCAAAAGAAATCACTGACACTTTCACTGAATCACTGAACCACAGTTCTACCTAAAATTACATTGCACTTCCCTTACCCAACCGGTACTGGGTTCACTAGGGCCATTCTCCAGATGCGCATAAGGGTCCTGGATGAAAGTCTAGTAGCTAGCTAGACTTTCCACTATGATACACTGTTCACTTCACACAATCAATCCAAGTCATACTGTGGTTCCACTCACTTATTCAAAACGACAGATCAACAATCGATAAACCGTACCAACATGAGAATCATAACAGTTATACAATTCAATTACACTAATATCACAATTAATGCAATGCGGCAACAAATGCTTTCAATCAGAGATTCAACATGCTATGCACAGTTTATTTAAATCAAGCAATCTACATAAATATAATAATATGCACCGTTATTTAGTTCTACGAATAAACCCCAAAACAGATCCCGTGAACCCCCGCACCTGGTTACGTAGGGCACGTAGAGGGTCCGCGATCTCGCGACTCGGTAAGCTCGTCAATCCCGCTAGCCGTGCTCGTTAGGATCTATACATAGGTCAATTTATTAAATTCCGGCACTTTTACAATTTAAACCCTAATCAATTTTTGGGAAAATTCATAAATTGGAAATTTGGTTGCACTTTGGAACACGGAATCAATCAATTTACACTATAGAAACAACAAAGGCACGGAATAATCAGTTTGGTACGATTCTACGGGTTTTCACCGAAACCCTAAAAACACGGAATCAAGAAATGAGAGAGAAATAGAAAGGGGAATTACCAATGGAACAGATGGATGTGCGAGGTTTGAGCTCCTCTTCCTAAATCTCCGTTTTCGGGCAATACGGTCACCGGGGGATCTCTCTCTCACTCTCTCGTTGTCTCTCTCTCTTGGCGGAAACAAAGGAAAAGAAAAGAGAAAGAGATGGGGGCGCAGGAAAGGAAAGGGAGGAGGGGAAGAAAAGAATGACAAGGGGCCCCACTTGTAAGTGGTATTTTTGCAAAATAAACCCTCCACTTATTCGATATTGATTAAATGATTTATATAACACCTATTGCTCCTCTTCCTTAACACAATTAATCGTATAATTATTGCTCACCATCCACGTCACTAATTTCGTATACACGTATATATATATATTATTCGATTTAACCACATATTATTTTCATTAATCTGAATTTTAAAAGTTCACAGTGTTACAATAACTAATTCAAATAAAAACCTATTTACAAAATCAATAATCTAAATGAAAACATGATATAATTTTTTTTAATAAAAAACGAACTAATCCGATCAAAAACAATTATTTACATAAAAAATCTTTATATTAGATATCAAAATTTATACATAAGCTCTTGTACAAAATTTAGAGCTTATATAATAGATGGATACACAAATACAGTTTTCCCAATTTTGCAGGGCTTGGTGTTTACTATTTACAAGGTGTCAAAACGAAATTAATAATCCAAACCTCTTTTGATAAAAAAATATCTTGATATTGGCTCTTGCAAATACAAATCAATCTTAAAGAGATTAGATGTGTATAAGTATTAAAAAATACAACTGATCGATAATTATAAAAATTATTTATATAATAGAATTACCTAATTATTAATTAGATTTTTATTAAATCTTAACTTGCTATTTGATTTTCTCCAATAACTTACTACCAAAACTTTAAAAAGCCACTAAAATGATATTTAATTTTTTTCTTTTGGTATTTGTGATTTTCTATTTTATTTAGCAAGTGAAGCTCTTAATTAGGACTCAAGAACTTGATGAAGTACATTTATGCATTTACAACAACAATGAAAGAAACAGACAAACAATATTGCATAAATATTTATAGTTACGTGTTTAACATTTATCATTAGAAATGCATGTCAAATAAACAAATAGTTGTGCACTCACACTTTATCAATTATATCATTAGAAATGCATGTCCAATAGAGAAGATCGTAATTTTCCGATGCAACAATTTTTTTAAGTATTAATTCAGTTTATCAAATTATATATGAAAATTATTAAATAGCAATGTCTTGCATAAACATAAACATTGACTTAATTTATAAGCCCTAGTAACCACAACAGCAACTTTGGGTCTGGCCTTGTTTTAAAAATAAATTCTGATTTATGGACCTAATTAAGTTGAGTATATCATTTTCATGAATTAGTTTTAAATTACAACCATGTTTTTATAATCATTTTAAAATTATACTAAAAAGACATGGTTTTTATTTTTTACACTAGAAGTAGAAAGTCTTATATATCCATTAACCATATATAGTTGACTCAACTCCTGTCAATATTATGTTTATAGTCAGTAATACATAACGGGTACCAATCAAATATTAAATAAATATGAGTTTGGACTTTGATAACAATATACATTGATCTAAGATAGGGGCTCCAATTTAAAGAAATAGAAGCCATAAATATAGATATTTATAGATAGGGGCTCCAGTGGCATAGCCAGGATAATTAGCAGGGTGAAGCAAACTTTTAAGGTGAGCCATAATTGTCTAATTATTTTCAATATTAAGTATATTTTTATAATTTTACAAAGAAAAATAGAAATAGAAGCATATTTTGGATAATCATTTCCTGGTGTAATAAAATTTTATATTTTTTTTGTGTTTAAAGTATATTTTTACAAAATTTTGAGACAAAAGTATAAAAATAGAGGTACATATTTTATTTTATTTTGAGCTAGATATCTGCAAGTGTCCACCCCTGACTCCATGTGGCTCCGCCACTGAGGAACGCGATAACAATCCTCCAAACTAAAATCTCCTAACAATCCCCAAACTCTAATATGTACGTACTACTACTGGTCAGTACGCAAAAAAAGGACGTTCATCCTCCATTTTCAGATTCATGTTTTGTACGTACGACTACTACAGAAAAGGGCTAATAACACATACAGTTCCGCAACTGTGTCTGTGTGCATTGTTTATGAAAGGTCCATACATTGTTTATGTATCTATTTTTTTTCCTCTTAAGATTTTAAGATTTTTAATTTAAAAGAAATGTTAATTGATGAATTCTGAAATTAAAAGTACTCTTTTCTATGTAACAATAGGTAAAATATTGAATGCATGATGAGTTAATCTTATATTTGAAATTTTCAGATGTAATGAACATAAGGGGAAATGAGAATATATTATTACTTAAAATGAAGAAATAAGAGATTTAAGTGTATGATTTGATTAAGAAATTGGGAAGTATTATAATTTCAAATAAAAAAAATAAGAGACTTGAGTGTTTTGATGAGAAAATAGAAAATTATTTTAATTAAAAATAGGAGATAAGAAATTTTAATATTTTGAGGAAAAGATAAGCAACTTAGAATGTTGAAGTATAACAATAATTCAGTAATTCGGTGATTCAGTAATATGATGTTACAGGTTTGCTAGCAAAAGCGAGTTCATGTCTAGAAATATCTATATCAAGAGTGAGGAGGGATCCAATGCCTCATGCCTTTCAATATGATATCCATACTAAAATTGTCGATCCGAACCGTTCAATATGATATCCATACTAAAATATGAAAGTCTAAAATATGACTGGGATGAAAGTCTAAATTGAAAGTCTAAATTGTCGATCCGAACCGTTCAATATGATATCCATACTAAAATATGACTGGGATGAAATTTTATAATTTTTGGAAATTGTTTAGTATTTTTTAAGATAAGTACAAAATCACTGTTTTTGGAACATTAAAATATGACTGGGTCGAATATCATTCATTTAATTATTAAGTACAGCTAGGTTTTCTTAAGCTTACTATGTTTTTTTTATAAGCTTAAATTTAAAATTAATATATTGCATTGATTTTAAACGACAAATCCAAACCGTTGAAACATATTTACTTTACGAGTGATGTGTTCACATATCAATTTTATATATAATTTTTTAGGAGGCGTCTAATTGTCCACAGCCTTTTGTCCACCATTTGTCCACAGCTTTGACTTGCGCGAATACTGTAAAATTACTTCTACATGCTGTATAATTATACAATATATCACATAAAATATATCACTTAATCACAAAACATCCAGCAACTATTTGAAGTGGTCCCATGATAGTTAGAAAAAGATTGCAACTTGCACAACAGGACAAAATAAATGTACTTTCAAACTGTACTTTCGGAAATTACAGTTATAGGAAGTTATTGACAGTTAGAGTTAGTTATTAGCGGTTATTAGCACTGGGTTGAATCTTGTATACTGTAAAATTGAATATTGTATACTGTAAAATTGAATATTGTATACTGTAAAATTGAATATTGTATACTGTAAAATTGAATCTTGTATACTGTAAAATTGAATCTTGTATACAGTAAAATTTTCAATTGAATCTTGTATACTGTAAAATTGAATCTTCTACACAGTAAAATTTACAATTGAATCTTGTATACTGTAAAATTGAATCAGCAAAACTATAAAATTGAATCTTGTATACAGTAGAATTTTCAATTGAATATTGTTCGGATGAGTAAGAAGCCTTTCTATCATCTTTTTCTTCCAGATTTTCACAAGATGAATACTGTAAAATTACAATATGAATACTGTAAAATTACAAGATAAATACTGTAAAATTAACAAATCAATACTCCATATCGCCTTTCTATCATCTCTTTTCTCCAGATTTCCACAAGATGAATACTATAAAATGACAAGATGAATACTGTAAAATTAACGGGGCAATACTATAAAATTAACAGATCAATACTCCATATCGTTTCTCTATCATCTCTTTCTTCTAGATTTCCACAAGATGAATACTGTAAAATTAACAAGGAAATACTGTAAAATACTGTAAAAAAAATAGTACATGTTCTTGCATTTGGAAACAGCCATTTCACTGCTTGATGCATGATTCAAATACAAAACCATATTCAATATATAGTAATCTAACATAAATTCAGCAAACTATATATATTTTTTCAATCTAAATGCATTATTTTTACTGTTGACCTGAAGAACAAATCCCCTCACGTTGTCACCAACTACTAGACTCCAAAATTTTCCTTTTATCAACAGAAAATACTGCAATTTTGTGCACCTTCCACAGGATTAGCGGATTAGCGGAGACCAGTCGCTCACCTTCCACAGGATTAGCGGATTAGCGGATTAACGAGAACGCAAGTAATATCGCTCACCTTCCACAGGATTAGCGAAGACCAGTCGCTCCTTTTTCGCTGTGCGCCTGGAATCGATTCTCCAGATTCGATTCGAGTTTTTAATAATTTTGTTACACGCGAAGGTACAGGTGTAGATTAGAAGAGAACAAAACGAAAAGAGAGAGAGTTCATTGAATTTGATTTCTCTTATTATCAGATCAGAAGATAAATTTTGATGAACGAAAGAAAAGAGATGTAGATTTATCGGAGCAGAGAATTTGATGAAAGAGGAGATTGATCGGAAAAATTGAGAAGAGAAAAAAGAACGGAGAAAGAAAGAGATCGGAAAGTTATTAAATAAGGTAGTTTGAAAGCGTCGTTGGAAGTCTGTTGGTGGATAGTGCTGTGGACAAATGGTGGACAAAACCTAGTGGACAGAAACCTTTTCTCAATTTTTTAAAATTATGGATTGACAATGCACTCAACAAGTTGATGATCATAGCAACGGTGATGTGGTATAGACGACCGATCGTACCATTGATATGAGGTTCATGCTGCTCTCAGTTAATCTATTTTCTTACTTTTTTGGATATAATTAATTAAATATAACTAACATAAGCATATAATTTAAGTTGTGTACTAACTAGAAATATGTGAGCATGATGAAGGAAATGAAAGTTATTGCATACATATTTTCAATCTCTTGTTCTTGGAGTCAGATTCTACCAAATATGTATGTTCATCCAGAAATTATGAGCAGAAAATGTGATTTATCTCTAATTAATTCTGACATTATTTACTGTATTTCAATTAAAAATATTATGATGTAATTAAGAACGTAATTAAGGTTATTTACTATAATTTTTTGCACATTCAAATTAGTCTAAATATGTGATGGCCGCTAATTAAATTGAGAATGTCCTGTAAAATGTCCTATAATTAATTAATGTATGATTTTGGGTCTTGATTAGTGTGTAATTGTTTTCTTTTTGATTAATAATAAGTTAACAAAATAATTTCTATTATTTTTCTTTTCGATTTAATTAAATAGTTTATTTCATTAATGTGCTATATGGTCAATAAGCTGAATAGGTTACTGACATAAAAAGGTCATAAAGGTATATAAAATAATTCGGTATAGACTCAATATTCATCAGTCTTTAATTATATTAGCAGGGTTAGCTGGTTAGTTAATAAAGTGAAAGCCATAGCAGTTTCGTTGAGGGGTGCGCTTTGGGATGGTATTGACGTTCCAAACTTCCAATTAACCAAATTGTTCTTTCCGTCCAGTACACTTTACAAGTACCGCTAGGCCAGGAAGTGACCGTGACCATCCTGGAATTTTTCATGCCATCCTCTTCAGTTGTCACTACTAATAATATTTCAACGACAAACAGCTAGCTATTTTATAATTAAGAACCATGTATAATTTGCGTGAATTAATTATATCAATGTGTACGTATCCGGAGCAATGATACATGCTTATTCTTCTCCGTGTATGATTTGTGTGAATAATTAGTGTTTTCAACCATGTGTAATCGCCGATTCCGTAGTAGTTACATTTTGGCAATAGGACCATTTGATACTATGAATAAAAGAATTAACAGGTAACAGACAACTGGTCTACTACACATCTACAAAAGAACACATTACCAATGCCTAATCATCAACAGTTCTTGTATGTCAGTCAGTGTTTCTCCTCTGTTACAAAAGGCTAAATAATTACATCTCTACATCAACATTTAACTTGTAAGAAACGGTTGTTGATATAGGACCAAGGGATAGTCAGTTTAGATAACCGATGATGTCATTTAATTTGAAGCTTCACCAATGGTTCCTCAGCATTAACAGTTGGTATCCCACAATAAATATACCAATACTGCTCTGGTGTACACTGACAGTTCTTTTTGTTGAACCGTTTGTGTTGATCTATGTAGGTTTTTTTGAAACATAGAATCCACTCATCTCCAACCGTTCTATGTTAGTGAACTGTTGGTGAATTTTGATTAATGATAATATATAAGTCTTTCTATCTTATTGAAGGCTTCTAGCTAGGAGTGTTTTTTGCATTTACTGAACCTAAGAGGACTGTATTGGGCCTTCATGGGCCCATTCCAAACTTCAGCCATTATAGAATTCAAAATTACCAACCCTAAATCTCATGGAATAGAATGTAGCCCATTTCACTTTCAAATTGAATATTTATTACCAGATTTAAAATTAAATTGAATGTTGATTAATTAATCCAATGGAATAAAAGTATTTCTTCCATGGTATGGTGCTTGATAAAGACTATACTATTGTACAAATTCATAATATCCAACAAAGCTCTGTTAAATTCGATATTAAATCATTTCTAACCTCCAAAAATTAGTTAATTTCAAGTTTGAGGTCTTAATTACGTTGAGTATTTCTCTTTATTGGAATAAGGCTAAAATTTATAGGCTATTTGCACTTTACTTCACCATTAAGCGGTGCCAAGAAATTAATAGAGCTTCTCAACAAGCCCCTAAAGCAGGCCCTCCAAGTCCGATTACGCCGGTGGGCCAAAAATACTTCATAGTGGCCCAATAAAAGCCTGCACGACAGGCCTGCTCGACAAGCCCATAAAGCAGACCCAGCCCGAGTTCGGGACAACCACGCTATGGTGACCGCCAATATTTGGGTGTCACCCTGTCCGTTCGACGATCTGTCAGACTATGGAGTCGCGAGTAACCGTAACCGCTCCTATACGACAGTTATGGGCTGGCCTCTAGCTATAAGACCTCAAACTCAGCCGAGTGAAGGTACGCAATTTCTACATACATAAGGTGTCTATATTGAAGAGTTCGAACACCTTACTGACTTTTATTCTCGCAAATATATGGCCTAGCTTCCCTGGAGATAGAACAAATAAGATTCTACGAAATGGAAGAGAGTGCATGAAAACTATAGTTACAAGTATGAAATCATTAATCAGGGTGAACTTTTATGCAGATAAGAACAAATCGATCGAAGATATAGGAAGAAAAGGATGGACTTCATATCTCATCTACGGTAAGAGAGTATTTGATTTTAGATCCGGACCATCCGATCTGTTTCGACTTATATAAATATTAAACAAGTAATGTATATATATTCTATCTCACAGCGGGTTAGTTTGGAAGCCCATATTGAGATGGTCAAACTGATGCTTAGTCTAATTGGAAGAATAAATTTAATTAATTTCTGCAATGCCTGTTAAGTGCTGAAATCATTTCAATTAGAATAAATTCAATTAATTTCTGGAATGCCTGTTAGGTGCTCAAACCATTTTACGAGAATTATTATCCGTCATTCTTAGTTTGCAGTTGACTTTGTTCTTTTATCTTATGTTTCGTTTAATTTTGTATGTGATCCTAATTATGTGTATCCAACCAAATACAACTTATTTAATTCTTTTATATGACATTGTATCCAACCAAACACAACTAGAGTACTCTAGTTGTGCTCCAAACACATTCAATTGGAGTTTTTTATTAGAGTTCTAAATGTTCTATTATCTTGCTATCTGGAAGCACTACTAGAGTGCTCCATACACCTTCAATACGAGTGTTTTATTATTGTTGTAAATGCTATATTATCTTGGCATATAGAGACACTATGAGGGTGCTCCAAAACACCTTCAATTGGAGTGTTTTATTAGGGTTCCAAATACCCTGTTATCATGCCATTTAGGGACACAACTAGAGTGCACCAAACACCTTCATTTGTGTGTTGTATTAGGGTTGTAATTGCCCTTCTATATTGCCATATGGAGACACTACTAGAGTGCTCCAAACACCTTCAATTGGATTTTAGTATTAGGGTTGTAAATGCCCTATTATCTTGCCATATAAACACGCTACAAGAGTGCTCCAAACACCTTAAATTGTAGTGTTTTATTAGAGTTGTATATGTCCTAATATCTTGCCATCTGGAGGCGTGTGTGTGTGTGCGTGTGGGTGCGTGTGTGTGTGTGTGTGTGTGTGGGTGTGCGTTGGTGCGTGGGGGTGTGCGGGTGTGTGTGTGTGTGTGCGTGTGTGTGTGCGTGTATGCGTGTGTGTGGGTGTGGGTGTGCGTGTGTGCGTGTGTGTGGGGGTGTGCGTGTGTGGGTGTGTGCGGGTGTGCGGGTGTGCGTGTGTGGGTGGGTGTGTGTGCGCGTGTGGGCGTGTGTGCGTGTTTGTGGGTGGGTGTGTTTATGTGTGTGCGTGTGTGCGCGTGTGTACGTGTGCGTGCGCACGTGGGTGTGTGTGCGCTCGTGTGTGTGTGCGTGTGTGTGCGTTTGTGCGTGTCTCCATATGGCAAGATAGAAGGGCATTTACAACCCTAATACAACACACAAATGAAGGTGTTTGGTGCACTCTAGTTGTGTCCCTAAATGGCATGATAACAGGGTATTTGGAACCCTAATAAAACACTCCAATTGAAGGTGTTTTGGAGCACCCTCATAGTGTCTCTAAATGCCAACATAATATGGCATTTACAACAATAATAAAACACTCGTATTGAAGGTGTATGGAGCACTCTAGTAGTGCCTCCAGATAACAAGATAATAGGGCATTTAGAAATCTAATAAAAAACTCCAATTGAATGTGTTTTGAACACTCTAGTAGTGTGTGTCTTTTTGGAAAGATAATAGGATATTTAAAACCCTAATATAACACTCTCATTAAAGGTGTTTCTAGCAACCTTGTAGTACAATCATTAGGATCTCACGCACGCGCGCACGCACGCGCAGCCACACACACACACACACACACACACACACGCACACACACACGCACCCACCCACACACACACACCCACGCACACTAGCACACACGCGTGCACGCACATTAGCACACACGCGTGCACGCACATTAGCACACACGCGTGCACGCACACACACACACACCCGCACACGCACACGCACACACGCACACGCACACACACACGAAGACACGCACACACGCACACATGCACACAGACGACCACACACACGCACACACACTCACACCCACCCACACACACCCATCCACACACACACACCCACGCACAAACGCACACATACCCACACACACACCCACACCCGCACACACACACGCACACACACACGCACCCACACACACTCGCACCCAGACACCCACACACACCCGCAAACACACACGCACACGTCCACACGTACACACGTACACACGCACCCACTCTCACACATGCACACACACGCACACACACGCACACACCCGCACACACCCTCATACACACGCACACACACCCGCACACACGCACACCCACACGCAAACACACACGCACACGTCCACACGTACACACGCACCCACTCTCACACATGCACACACACGCACACACCCGCACACAGCCTCATACACCCGCACACACACCCGCACACACGCACACCCACACGCAAACACACACGCACACGTCCACACGTACACACGCACCCACTCTCACACATGCACACACACACGCACACGCACACACCCGCACACACCCTCATACACACGCACACACACCCGCACACACGCACACCCACACGCAAACACACACGCACACGTCCACACGTACACACGCACCCACTCTCACACATGCACACACACGCACACACACGCACACACCCGCACACACCCTCATACACACGCGCACACACCCGCACACACGCACACCCACACGCAAACACACACACACGAACACGCACACACGCACGCATGCACGCTCAAGCACACACACACACACACACACACACACACACACACACACACACACACACGCACGCACATATGCACACGCACACACGCACACACACACAGGCACACACACGCACACACATGCCCCACCCACAATGCGCACACCCACGCACACTAGCACACACGCGTGCACGCACATTAGCACACACGCGTGCAC